>NW_003163303.1:4854-312871 GCF_000004985.1 Naegleria gruberi
CTGGTCTAAGCGCAAAAGAATACCTAAGAATGTGGCCCTAGAAGTCTACAAAGCACTAGCTATTTATTTGGAAAATTGCTACAAGAACTCAGTGTGGTACAACCGTCCCAATGCAGGCTTCACTATTAACAGGAAATACCTCTCTGCCTACCACAGGCAGGCTCAGTCTAACCAACCACTTAGCGTCAACCCATAACACTTAAACGCTGAACCGAAACTTACTGGTTGTAGACCTCGTCTCTCAGGTCTTTACGATACAAGAGACGTTAATAAAATCACAATTTACTTTTGCAGGTTCTACCACTTCTTGATTACTAGCAAGCTTCAACTCCATTTCACTTAGTCTTGAAAGAAGTACATCCATGTTCGCAATATTCCTTCTTGATTTGACTCTAGCTGTACCATTATTCCTGCAAGACTCAACATCTTCCGACTCAGATGAAGAAGGAGAGGATGACGAGGAGTCGGTTCTTCTAGAGTGATTCAGAGGAATACTCTGGCTTGTGCTTCCCGAGTCTGAATGATGATGTCTACCAAATTGTCAACTGACCTATCAGAAGGTAGTTGAATGCCCATTGATTCAATGAGTTCCTCTAATTGATCAATAGAGCACTCTGATAATTCATTTCTTGATTTAAAATACATCTTTCGGAATTAATTTGAGACTTCAAGGTATAAATGGGAAGTAGAATCAACAAGTGTTAAAACCATCTTTTATTACACAAAACAAAAGAAATATCCAATTGTCACAATTGAACAATACAATAGATTGAAACTTTTCCAAATTACCATTTGAATCGGGAAGTGATGATGATTTTAGTGAACAATATTAAATTTCACTAAAATATTAATATTATCAGATTTCCACAAATATTACTATTATAATGATGATAAATAACAATGATGATGGTTGGTAGTAGTTCCGATGTGATGGAACACGGTAGTATCTGGAATTGAAAAAAATGACTCAAGTCTCTAAAGGTTTGTGTAATGATCAAAGTTTGCTAATAATTGTAATAGAAATATTTTCTGATGATGTAATTTATGAAATTATTTCCTATTTATGTGATGATTGGAAATTCGTATTATTAAATTGCGTAATGGTAACAAAACAATGGTTGAACGTCATCCGAGATCGATCCGAGCTTTCAATGATGGCGAATAATCATTTGGTCAATCAAGTAAATAATGAATTTTTGGATTGTTTTGTATCAATAACATTTGCACGCAATATTTTAAATGACAATTGGTTTAACATGTTAGGACGTATGACTCAATTGACCACTTTGGAAATTGGAAATAATCTAATTGATGACAATATGGTTAAATTAATTAGTGAAATGAAACAGTTGACAGGCCTTGATTTGGAAATCAATCAAATCTTCAATGAAGGAGCCAAATCCATCAGTGAATTAAGAAATTTGACCTACCTTAACATTGGTAATAATCCCATCAATGATGAAGGTATAGAATCAATTAGTCAATTAGACAATCTTACTGATCTAACAGTTAGCAGCTTGCGAATTACATCAAAATCTGCAAAATTTATTTCAAAATTGAATAATTTAACACTCCTAAATATTGCTTACAATAATATTGGAGATGAAGGAGCCAAATTTATAAGTGAAATCAAATCATTGAAAATTCTGGATATTTCGTTAAATGGAATTAGTCCTATTGGCGCCAAGTCAATTAGTGAATTGGATCAATTGACTGTACTTTACATTAGTCAAAATTTTAGTATTGGTGATGAAGGAGCAAGGATGATTAGTGAAATGAAACAATTGAATGAACTTTATATCCAAGATTGTTTCATTGGTAATGCTGGTGCCATCTCAATCAGTAGAATGGATAAATTAACACACCTAGATATTTCAGAAAATGAAATTCAGATTGAAGGGGAGTCAGTCATTCGTGATATGAAACACTTGTCTTATCTTTCAATTGAAGGTCAATGTTTATATGGTTGATTCATCTTGTTGTGTAGAATTGTCACCAATTTCTGTTATATTCAATTTCATTATTAGAGGCGCTATGAGAATAAATTTAATTCATTAGGTTTCTCTGAAACACATCACCTTAAATAATAATCCTTCTCTAACCAGTTTCTTCTTACAACAAGCAATACTAATGATATTTAATTCACAAATTACTGAAATGGAATTTGTCTAGAGATTAGTGACAAATCGTAGTTAACAAGGCAACAATAAGCTCTGTTCACATTTTTGTAATAATTTATTGAAAATAAATGAAAACCTAAAACAACGTTTTACCAAATATATGTGACTTGCGATTGCTGACATTAACCAATCACCTTGAAACATTAATAAATTGTTAACAGTATTATTGTTGAAGTACCTTAGCAATTATTTTGTGAAATCTTGAAGATTTTGATATTATCATTTACTAGATTATCTTGAGAATTATCCAGAGAGGTTATTTGTTTCATGGTATGAGGCATTATTATGAACAGATAAGTCAAGTTTAGGAAAAGGAAACGGAAATTTGTTTTATCATACAATACTAGACATGGCTTTGGTGGTTCAAATTTGTTTTATTGGTAGGTTTAGATTTTAGTGGGTAAAATAGGAAAGAGTTTGGTAGAATTAAAGAGCTGGAATTTTCCTAGATCTCAACTTTTCAATTAATGATAATATTGCAGGGAATATTACCAATACGTTAAACAATAAAATACCTTGTCCTAAAATAATAATATCGAAAAAGTACTTTTTCACAATCTTGATATCATGAAATGCAAGAGGCAGAATGCTGACCACAGTTGACAAGGAACAAATCAATAAAGGAATAGTCAAGAGTGTATATGCCTTCTTTACACTCTTTGTTAGAATAAATGCCTTTGTAATCTGGAATAGATATTCTGAAAATAATCCAATTTGAAGTGTGAAATTCATAATTGATAATCCATTAATAGGAATTCTTAATAATCTCAATCCAGCAACTAGTTCAATTAAAGTTATCAAAGTTAAAAAACAAGTAATGATGGAGCAAATTAAAATATTAATGAAAAGAGAAAGCTTTCCATTTTTCAGAATTGGAATCTCAAAAATTGATGTTACAAAAACAGAGACAATGGCAACTGACAGAATGGCAAGTGTACAAATAATACCAACATTGAATGGATCACTGGCAAATGATTCGAATATTAAATCCATGTCATTCACAATGAATGAGTTCTTGGTTGGTTTCAGTCCTGTCTCTGGATAATCAATGGACAATTTTTTCATAAATTCCAAATTTTGCTTTTCAATAACAGCTGTCACTTCTGAATTCAAAAAATTCTTATTCGAAAAAACAATTCTGGCAGCTGTCATATTATTCGAAACTTGCTTTGAAATAACAAAGCTTGCCAAATTACTAAATAATGTGTGATGAGTGAATTCATCCATCCAAGAGTTGAACTTTTGTGGAGGAACCTTAAATCTGTTAGCTCTAAACTCTTCTGAATGAGAACTCATAAAAAATATCCAAGTTTTAAAGTAAGAAAACCAATTGATTTGAGCTTTCATAAATGTTGGGGGAGATTCATAAACGTTTTCCAATAAATTCGCCATAGAGGGTGATGCAAAGTCAATCCTATCATTTGTAGAATTTTCCGTATTGTACATGACAAGATAACCTGGATATTCCAAATCTCCATAATGTGAATTGTAATGATGTAAGAATGAAGTCAACTGAGATGACTTGGCATATAGATCTGTCATGGTGAATGGTTCCTCTCCTATTGAGGCAATAATTGTAATTGAGCCAACAATTCCACAAATAGCCAATAAAATCAAGATTACATGAACTATTGGATATTTTGGTTTGTTGAATGCATAATCGAATATTTTGTAAATTATTCTATCGACTCGATATTTAGGGAGGTCATCTTTCTGTGATTCTGGTTGCTGTTCTACATTTTCAGTAACTTGCATTTCATCTAATTGAGTAAATTGAATTGTTGGTTCCTCTTCTGTTTCTTTTTGAGCTGAGTTCTGGTTAACTGAACTTTCCATTTCTTCTTCATCAATTTCATTACCTTCTTGAATATTATCTTCTGCATTGTCCAAGTTCATAGAGTCAGTACTTGGAACTGGAACAAATAATTCCTGTCGTTTCGAATTAAACTTGAATTCCAAAACCAGTAGAGGAGTAATTCCAAAGATTGCTGTAAAGAAGAGGAAAATAACTGAAACCATAGTTTGCCAAGCAACACTAAACAAACATAATGAGAACCTCCATTTCACAGAGAAACTTACCTAATTGCCATTATTATTGGATGTTTCATTACTATAACAACGAACATTAAAATACAGCACATCACAATGAGTGTGAAAATTAATGCAGAGATGACTTCTCTATAGTATCTACCAGAATTTTTAACAAACTTTTCATATAATGTTTCATTCTCACTTTCATTGGTCAACTCTGACAAACCTTCTCTATATCTATTAAAATAGGTCTGTAAAATGAATAAACCATCTGATCCAATACCAACCAGAAATAGTGGTAAAGCCTGTGCACTGAGTGGATTCAAATTATATCCAAATATTAAATGAACAATTCCAAAAGATGAAAAGATATCCATCACAATCAAAATAATACTCAAAAAACCAATTAATATTCTCAAAATGATCGAATCTTTCGAATCTCCTCTCATCAGTACAAGTGTAGTCACCACCATAACAAGAGTAATTGAAAAACTAATCAGAAACATTGGACCAACACTCACAAATGTATCTGTAATATCTTGTGTTAATGAATATTGAGAATTATAATATAAGGTTACATTTCCTGGAGAAACATATTCCACATTCTCATTCAATTTCTCAAATTTGTTCAATTCTTTTCTTGTTCTTTCCATTAAATTGGAAAATTCCTTTTCCCAAGCTGTAATTTCATTTTCATGATCTGAAAGTAAAATTGCATAATATTTAAGAGCTTTAGCCTTTAAAATTGTTGTCTTGATAGGATTCCACTCAACTGATCCTAAAATTGATTCAGACTCCAATAAATCTCCACTTGACAATCGTTTAGGAATGGACAAGGTTTTGTGGATATTCGAATCTTTCATTAATTTATCCTTATTGAAATCCCAAAATGACATAATATCAAGAGTCATACATCCACTAGAATCCATTCTCAAGCAAATATCTTCAAAAAACACATTCTTCCCATCAAATGTCGTTGAATTTAATTGATTGACTTGATTAATTATTTGATGAAAATATAAAATTGTATCTTTTGATATAATATCCATTGTTTGATTATTAACTTCACTCACAGTTAAAATAATGCTCACTGCTCTCATATATATTTAGGAAACAATAAATTCATTTCGTCTCGTTTCAACTTGGCATTAGAATGTGAATGTGTTAAAAGTTTAAAAGGATCCGAATCAATTTTTAATTTCCAAACACTCAATCCACAACTCGCCAACAAAATCACCAAACAAACACAAAAACTAATTATTGGATATTTAGCAGGAAGTGTCAACATCATTTTTTCAGTGTCAACAATCATGTGGAAGGATGAACCTGAATGCTTCAACAACACACTTGTGTATGCACCTTTCATTTAAACATAGAGACCAAAATCTCATCCATGCTTTCCACTTTAGTTTAGTTTAGCCGTTGTCGCTTTATTGTAAACTTTAAAAAGGCAAGTTAAAAACAAGAAGAAACTTAAAAGACCAAAAATGGTTTCCACCATCTTCATGAAAATAGGATACCAACTCAACATGGTTCTTTCCTGTTATTATACAGTTAAAAATCACCGAAAACCTGGGAGAACCTTTTTAACTGTTGATGCCCTTCACGTTTCTTGTAACCAAGTTGCTGAAGAGTTTTAAACATTCACAAAAAAAATGAAATTATTACATTGCTTGACATTTGTCATTCTTGTGGTGACATTGGTGTGTTCATCTCACCAACGTGAAATTATTTCACTCTCATGTAGGTTTTGGTAGACTTTAATTTTTATTAACATGTCATGTTTAATATTTTTATATATTAATTTGCATCTGTCACTAATCAGGCAATGGTTACATGCGTCTTTTGAAAGGATCTCTTCTAGAATCCAACATTAACATTGGTTTGGCCTATTCTGCTACTAATTATGCCATCGAACAAGCAAGATTAAGAGTTAATCAATGTCGTTGTCCATCAATTACTGAACGAAACTTCCAAAGACAATATGTTCCAGGTGTCGAAGGATTTTTATGGAATTCCATGAAGGGAAGAGCTGCTCTTGATACTTCATGTCCTGCACAATCTGATGCTCCTAATAACTGGATGCAAATGTCCAATTCTAAATATTTCGCACAAATTTCAAGTTGTAATTTGAATGATGTTTCGAATGGTTCTCCATGTTTATTCTCACTTGCTCTTGGAAGTACTCAAATTCAAGTTGCTTTGGCTTCTTGTCCATCTGAAACAAGTGGAAATCGTGCAACTTTTTCAATTCCACAACGTTTACCATATATTGCAATTCATTGTAAAGGTGATGATTGTGATAAGATTGGTTATCCTTGTCAACAAGATTCTGATTGTGGTGGAAATAGTTTAACTTGTTGGGATGTTCCAAATAATGCTGGATATGGCTCAAATTTCCAATTTGGTTTTGGTTTCTTTTTTGCTGGAATTTATAATCAATTCCAAACTTGTAAATCTCCAGAACAATTAATTGATTCATTGATGAAGACAATGTTGGCCAATCATTGGAGTCAAACTTCAACAAAGACCTATACTTCAATCAAGATGTGTGGTCCAAAGTTGGCACCAATTTTGAGTCCTGGAGCTAATGTACAAGCTACTTGTACTGCAAAGGTAGTTTCCAGAACTTTATCCGAATCTCAAGAGACTCAACAAACTGCTGTAGTTCCAATGAGTGCTGATGTTGCTGCTCCTACTTCTGTTGTTACTGAAATTGCCATTCCACAAGCAAAGAGAACTGTTTCATCAGTCCAAGATTCTGTTTATTATTGTGGTGGTGTTGATTCCACATCTGCCTCTGTTTGTAGTGGAAATGGTTATTGTTCCCTCGTTGCTGGTAACATTGGTGTCTGTAAATGTAATTATGGTTATGCTGGTTCTTTGTGTTCTCAAGCAATTATGTGTGGTTCTTACAATTCTACTAATCCATCAGTTTGTAATGGACGTGGTTCTTGTCACACTATTGCTTATAATCCATTGAGTTATTGTTCATGTACTAAAGGATATACTGGAGCTCAATGTGAATATTCAGTCAGTTGTCCTAGTTGTCAAAATGGTGGTGTATGTGTCGCATCCTCAGGTGTTGTTGGTAAATGTCAATGTACTGGAACCAAATTTACTGGTGAGCTCTGTGAAAAACCTGTCACTTGTAATGGTATTGCTGCTACTAGCCCAGATGTCTGTTCTGGACATGGTTCTTGTGTTTTTGCCACTCCAAACTTTGAAGATGCTGCTACCACCTCCACTGAAGGTGTCTGTGTGTGTTATTATGATTATATTGGTCCAAGTTGTAATACCACAACATATAATCGTACATGTACCATTTCCTTGTCAAGTGTCTCTTCATGGGATGGTATTTTAGCTGATGGTTCAAATATTGTTGCTTCTGAAAAGAGAACTGCCTCAATCTCAGTTCCTGTTGATCCATTGTTCCCATCTTATGATACAAACAAGTATACTCTCATGTTGAAATATGATTGTAATGGAGTTTTGCAATTTGGTCCAAATTTGATGACAATTTACTCACCAAATATTAATTACGGATCTACCACAATCGAAACTGTTGTTAATTCCATCTTTTCATGCAATAATGGATGGACAAGTGAATTGAGAAGAGTTTTGGTTCAACCTTACAATGCTAAAGCTTGGTTGGCTTTACTTTCTTCCAATTCTAATACTTTCTCTGCTGGTTCTTGGACTATTTCACCAATGCAAAGAATTATTTCACTCCTTTCATTGAGTACTTTGAACGTTCAAATGCCATCCACTTGTACCTATTCAGATTATGAAACCAAAGGTTGTAGATTCACCTATACTAATCTCTTCTCATTATTGGACAGTCAAATTAAAATCCACGTCCACACCTCTCGTTGTACAAACAATCCAGAAGGCATTCCAAACTTCTACCTCTTCTGTGAAGGTAATCTCTGTAAGCAATTATTGAATGCTCAAACATGTTCATCAGATGCTGATTGTGGAGATAACATTAAGTGTACTAATCCATTGAGTGATAATAATCTCAACGCCAACTTGTTGGATATTCTCTTCTTGGGTAATAGTAATGCTGGATGTGTCAATAATAATAATGAAACATTCTATAGACAAATTGGAGATGCTATGGATTATTCTATGGGAAGAACCAAAAAGTCCACAAATGATTTCAAGATTTGTTTCCCAAATGTCAATACAGTTTCTAATACTGCCAAGAATTGGGCTGATGCTTCTTATTCCATTTCTGCTGGAACTATTACCTTGAAGGGATTGTTTGCATATGATGGTCCTTCACCAAGTTCTGTTGCTCCACCAACTGCCTTGAAGGTTTCAGATGTCACTGCTGCAGGTGCCACTTTCTCATGGACTGCTTCAGTAACTGCCGCAAGCTCAATAACTTATTCTTTGGTAATTAGAGATGCTGTTGGAACTCAAGTTGCTTCAGTTTCATCTATTTCTGGTACTAGCTATGTTCTTTCATCTGGTCTCTCACCAGTGACAACTTATACCGCCTATTTGACTGCTGTCATTCCAGCTAGTGGCTCAACTGCTGCTCAAGAATCTTCTGCTGTCTCTATTGAAGTTTCTACTACTGCTGGTTCATCAGGTGGTTCTAATAGAGTTCCAGGAGGTGTTGGTTCAATTACAATTGTTGTCAAGATTGCTAGTCCAATTCCAAAGGGTGGCTCAATTACCCTCAGTTTACCAAATGGATATGTTGTCTCAATTGTTCAAAAGAGAGCAAT
This sequence comes from Naegleria gruberi, assembly GCF_000004985.1. Classification (NCBI taxonomy): domain Eukaryota; phylum Heterolobosea; class Eutetramitea; order Acrasida; family Naegleriidae; genus Naegleria; species Naegleria gruberi. The sequence goes on from NW_003163303.1 coordinate 13,805, forward strand.
TATGGCTTCAACAATTACTGTTACAGATGCTAGTGGAAGTGAAATTACTATTAGTAATGTTAATGTCAATGGCAACACCATCTCAGGAGCTGTGAGCTCTCAAGTTTCTGTTGGAAAGGTTTCTATTGCTTTAGGTTCTGTTAAAAATCCAGATACTGCCTCCACTTCAGCTTCATTTGGAAGTATTTCAACTGCAGATGCTTCAGGAAATGTGATTGAAAAGGTTACCATTTCATTACCACCAGTCAATTTTGCCACTGTTTCAGGATCTTTCATGATTAATTGTTCCTTGTTGATTATTTCAATTTTGGCTGCATTCTTAATGATGCTTTAATCAAATGAAAATAAATCATAAATTTATTCGTCATCTTCCTCTTCACTCACATCATCAACTAAACCCTCCAATTCACTCTCTGCATCGAAATCATCTGGTAAAAAACCAAAATTTGATAACCATTTAGTAAACCATCTAACACCATTATTGGATTCTCCAACATATTCAGCTAGTGTTGATAAATTAGTCCTATTCACAACACTGTCAGAAATTATTTCCAACATGTTCTGCTGCTCATCATTTGAGGATATTAGAGATGGAATTAGTACAGAAAGAGTGAGATCAAAATCATACGTTGTTGGATCATCAGTTGAATATTCAGTCCAACGAGAATTGCCACTTGCTGAAATTTCAAATTTAAAGAATTTGGGTTTCTTTGGAACAAAGTATAATCCCTCAATCAACTCAGTATCCAAATAGTAATGCGAAATATATTCCCTAATATTGTGGTAAGTTTTGTTATTTGAAGTTTCTATACGTGGGTTTTTGGTAATGATATTGAAATCTTTTGAATGGTGAACGAGATCTTTTTTCGAAAAGTTGTAAGATTCATCATCAGAACAATAATCAAACTGTACTGCTTTTGGTTGTCTATTTAGGGATCTAATCTTTAAAAATTCAATATCATCCTCATCCAATTCATCATTTTCAATTTTTAAATGTTCCAATGCAAGTTTCCACAAAACAGTTAAATTGTGAATACTCCCATTCCAAGTTTTACAACAATTTCGTGGTCCTTGTGCAATTCTTTCCAATGGATCCAAATACATTAAAATATGAAGAATAATTTCGTCCGGAATATTCGATAATAAATCAAGAATTATTCTTCCGCGAACCTTGTGGCAATGTTTAATCAGAGTTGCAATTTCTAAACAGGATAAACTTTCCACTTGTTCACAAAATTTAGTTATTTTGTTTGGAGGTGAAGAATCTTCATCATTAGAAGAATTTACTCGTTTCATTTTTTTTCTATTAGATTTTTCACATATCTACTACATAATCTCAATTCTCTAAATCAATGAATCGAATATTATTAGTTATTTCTTCATTCACCTGTATGCCTGACCAATCCATCACCAACCAATGATGTACCTTCAGTGATTTCATTCATTTCCTCATCAAACTTTGTTGCTTCAATAACTTCAGTATCAATTGGATTGACATGATACTTATCCTTCAAAAGATATGTTTTACATAGTCCTTTTCCTTTCACTTCCACCATTCTTTCTTCAAATTCCATACCTAAATCATAAACTCTTTCATAGGTAGATCTGGAAATATGAATTCTTCCAGGTAATGAAGTTGATTCCATTCTTGAGGCAAAATTAATAGTATCTCCCCATAAATCCTGTTTGTTGAAATCAATAATATTGAAAGGAAGTTCAACTTACGTAAGCAAACTTTTTCTTACCCAAAACTCCAGCAATAACACTTCCAGTATTTAAACCAATTCTAATATTGACCTTCTTATTGTTTTCTTCGTTATATTTGTGAATTACAGAGAGAGTATCAATGGAGAAACGAAGAGAACGTTCTGGGTGATCTGATTGAGGATAATTATGAAGACCTCCCACACAAAAATATCTTTGTATGGCAATTGCAGTTAGTGAACTCAATTTTGATAAAAGACAACTTACGCATCCCCAATTGTTTTAATCTTTTCCAAATGATAAATCTCTGTCAAATCATCAAATGCATTCACAATAGCTCCTAGCATTTTGATGAGCTCACTTGGGTTCATTCCACTACTCAATTGAGTGAAACCAACCCTTTAACATTTGTTATTAAAAAGAAATTCAACTACAAACTTACATATCCGAAAAGAAACAAGTAATATCTTGGAATTTTTCTGCAATTTCAGTTTCGCCTGATTTCAATTTGATGGCAACTGCTTCTGGAAGGATATTCCTAAGTAATATATCTGAATTCTTCTTTTCTTCATTGAGAAGATTATTCTGTTTCTTCTCCATAGTTATATCTTTGAAAAATCCAACAATAATTGTCTTTTTATCCTCATTCCTGGTAACAAACAGATTGAGGGAAGCTGGGAATCTTGTTTGATTTTTTCTTACACAATCTACTTCATATAGCTCACCTCCTTGTGATTCCAAATACTTGTTTCTGTTATCTATGAATTGTTTCAACGCAGTTTCATGAGATGAGTCAAACAAATGTTGCATAGGTAATCCCATAACTTCAGACGGGTTCTTGGAGAACATCTTTTGAGCTGCATTGTTGAATAATAGGATTTCTGATTTTTCATTTGCTATGAAAGCTCCATCAATCATTGATTGTAGAATATTACTAACTGCATCTGAACCTTTAACTGCAGAATTTGATTTCTTGAAATTCCACATGGGAATAGTTTTGTAAAATACAAAGTTTTTAAACTCTTCATTAGATTCTATCCACTCTGATGGGACATATGCAAGGAAGGATCTAAGGATAGTCATCTCATTGTCAAACTCTGTTATGCATCTATAGAAGTACCATCCCAGTACTAGCATAGAAATTATAGTTATGCATAATACAATTATTGAGAGAGTTCTATTTGGGCTTTCAGTATATTTTACTATCAAATCTAAAAAGTGATTGATTCTAGTTGTAACAAAGTCATTCAAGTTGTAAAGATACAAAACATCATAAAATCTTTCAATGGTTTTCTTAGCATTTAGAGGATTGAATAAGTTCTCTGTGGCTTCTGCAGCTTTAACACAGAAAAACGTGATTAAATCAATGAGGCTTGTACAATTATTCATGTGCTCAGTAGTATTACAATTTGAACCAATTAACATTTCATCTATTTCATCAAAAATTCCTATTAGCTTGTCAGTATTATTTGATCCATATACTATTTGATTGTAACTTGAATGTAATATTTGCACGTGATCTCTATTTTCTAATCTGTATTGATCAGCAAGTGCACTAGTGACAACAGCTGGATGATTAACAGCTTTTCCAAGAGGTAGTACCTTATATGAAAATATTTCATTCAATCTTTGAGTCATTCTATTAGAAACTCTCACCATGTAACTGGCTAAATCAATGTTGAACATTGCTTGCTCTGCTTTGTCAGTATTATCTGAAAATTCATAATAAAACAAAACGATGGAAACTATTATCAAGACGCATATGATTAATCCAACAATTAAGGTCTTATTCTTTTCATTAGGCATTAACTGTTTGTCAAATTTTTTCATCTCATCATGTTTGGATTGCTTTTCCAAATCCTGATAAATGAAACCAGGAATGTCTTTTGGCAATTTTTTGAACATGGAGAGTACAATAGAAAATATCTCCATTTCAATTCTTGATATTATTAAGAATGTCAAAAAAATTCCCAGTACAGAAATACCAATGCCAATAACAATATTGAGTAAGAGATTTCTAGTTTCATCGATAAAGGTCTTTTGGCTAACTTGCATCGATTTACAAAATGCTAAGAAAGCATCAGCACCTGTTCTTCTATTTTGATAAATATACATAAACTCATAACTACAATATTAATATTATAAATTTGAATTCTTCTTACCTCGTTACAACTTCATAAAATTTCATCTTTCCATTCATAACTGAATTTTCAATGTGTTCCAAAATGACGGAGTTTACTTCTCTTGTAGAAGCATATCTTTTAAAAATGTTAGTAAACTCTTTCCTTATTCCTGTATCGTTAGGGAGTGGAATATTGATAAGCTTATCTTCTATTGTAAAATCAGTAAACATTCCAGGTGTAAATACGCCTGAATTGGAGTTCTCCTCCAACTTTCTTAACGCTTCTCTCTTTAGTTCAATCTTTTCCATAAAGGTGCTGTTGAACAATTGTATATTATCGTATTCTGTTGTATTAACCAATGGAAATGGACTTTTTAAATCATCATAAAACTCCCAAACTATCTGAGCCATTCTCAAATTTCTAAATAAACCACCATAAGTACTCTGGATATAACATGAATCCTTAATAAGAGGAGATTTTGACAATAATGTTTGATAATAATTAGTTAATGCAAAACAAACAACCACCGTAGCAATACATAAGGAGAACATGAAAGCATAAGCAATTGTTCTTATTTTGGATTGGTAAGGAGAGCTGAGAGCATTTCGCAAAGCTTCTTCCTTTTTGTTCTCTGAGAGATTTTCTATTCCTTCAAAATCTTGTTTGCTTGTGAGAATTTCATCATCATCTTCTCTGAAGGCCTTTCTATCAACAGGGTAGATTCTCAAACTTGACCTTAAATTTCGTTTCAAGTTAGGTTGTTTGTAATGCTTTGATTCCTCTTCTTCTAGAACTGTCGCTTCTTCAAACAGTTGACTTGATAAGTTCTTGTCCAACTTGATGGATTCCACATATTTAGCATAGTGCCGTATAACAGTTTTATCATGTGGGAAATTCTTCATCAAGATTCCGAAATTTTCATCACAATACCTAGTTAATTTTGCTGAAAGAGAGTTTAAATTGGCTAGCTTTGATGTATTTGGCCTTTCAATAGTAAGCTCTTTCCAGAATGCTTTATGAGCAATTTTGAGCTCCTCTTGTTTCTTTTCAAGAATAGAAATTGCATTCTTAATCTCTAATGTGTACCGACCTTGACATGACAAATTACTTTGATCTCTTTCAAATTGTTTCACTCTATAATGCATATTGAGAGTTTCCCAATAATTTCCTCCTAAACGAGATGCTTTCTTTAATAGATAAAGTGAAAAATTATACCTATTTGTATCATTCCATCTGTGTCCGATCATTATGGCTGAAGTTGTTATCAACTTGGGATCATTAAACTGTTTCTTTGTGGAAATTCCCTTAATAAATGAAACCACCAATTCAATATCTTGTGCGGAAGAGCAAAATCTCAAAAACAATTTCAGTTGTCTTAGAGAATTTTCTAATGAAAGATAGATTTCGGCCGATTCTTTCTCTGTAGAATAAGAATCTTGTCGAGAATAGGAATTCCTACTAGCCATATGGCCAACAACAGCAGATGGAGATTTCATTATTGACCGTATTCTTCTCATGATTGATCTAGTGTAAATTTCTCCAATCAATACACCAATAATGGAGAAGATAAGTGACAATCCAAGAACTATTCCGAAAAACATTGCAATTCCCATCATGTCTTCCATTTTAGAATTCACCAATGATGATACCAACACTCCAATGCTAGCACCAACTGAGCAAAGTGTACTTGCAAAATGGATAGTATTCTCAAATCTTCTGAAATAGGATAATGTATAAATTTGCACAACAGCCACAACCAATGAGAGAATCATGTGTACTATTGATCTGATGTATAAGTATTGTGGTGGTATTACAAACATGAATAGAATTCTGAATAAAGTAACAGAGAATGTCACCATCGTAGAGAGTGAATCTTCACATTGAAATGGAAGAGAGGTTTTGAGATCATTGATTGGCAAGATGAATGTATAAATTGCTGAAAAGCAACACAGCACAATCATGCCAACCAGACTAATTACTATCAGGACAATATTATTCGCTCCATAACACGTCTTGGAAGGAAATCTCATCAAGGTATAATCATTCAAATTACAATCAATAAAACTAGACATTACAAACATCATGAAAGGAGCCATCAATAACATTACAAATGAATAAATAATCATGTAAAAATCAAGCTTTTCCTTCTTCTCGGCAAAGAATGATCGGGTCTTGAGTACCATTAGGAAGGGCAATACCATCATCAAGACAATAAATAGAGCTATTAAGGCAATAAATAATTCATAGGGAGATCCTAGAGCATCAATAGACAATGTGAGCGGGAAATTTAAAACCCTAGCAACCCAACCTCCATAGAACCCAAATGGTGCTACAATCCGTGATGATAAGGTAGAAGCTGTATAATCATTAGAGTAGTAGGTTGATGAAAAATTAATAATCCATCCAATGAACATGTAATGTAAATGTAACCAACCAAACAAGACATAATAGCTCCAACCCTTCATATGTGTATCCGATACCTTTAAATTCACTAAATATTGCATCAAACTAGCATTGAAAATTCTCCTCAAATTAGATATCAATCCAGATTGTGAATCACTTGATGATAAGGAAGATGTGGATGAGCTAAATGATAACTGAGAGGCTGTATTTGAATCCAAGTTATTGTAGTTATTCAGGGTACCACCTATTGTTGTGGAACCATCATGCGTAACAGAGAACGACTCGTTCATTTTCTACGTTTTTTTTAAGCTCCTCCAATTTAATAAGGCTGGTGGTTCGTGTTTGGTGGTGAGAATCTATGATGCACTGTTTTTGGTTGTACAACATGACCGTATTGCCAAGAGCGAAAAGGCCTTTTAAAGATTGCTTTTGTATCACACTGGTGGTAATAATATTCATTTGCAACAATGTAAATGTGAATAATTTACCAAGAAATTGTTTTCAAGAGAACACGTTCCGAAGAATAGGATTAATATTCATGATGCTTGTTTAATTAATTTTTTGATAATAATTTATTATTACTTTACTATTTAATTACTTGACGAGTTTGAAAGGTGAGAACAATAAAAAATATTTTCAAACTCTTCATCAAAATCGTCTTCTTGTCAGTTGTGATTCACAGCAATACTTTATAGTTTTGAAAAACATTGAATACACAGCTTTCATATGGAAGCATCATGGTTGGATTTTAGAAGATTTTATCACCAATTACGGATTTTGGAAAGCAATTATTATATTTATAAAAACTTTTTGTGGATTCATGGCGTGAAACCTTCATTGAAAAGAGTAAACATCAAGAATACAACAATGAAGTGGGTATGTTCATGTTAATTCAAGAGGATGTTCAGCAATAGTTATTAATTTTATTTTCATTGTAATCAACAGCATGTAGAACAAAAACAACATCAATTCCTTGTTCTACACCATCAATTACATCACCCCAGAAAGTTCCAAAACTTTCCTTCAAGCAATAGTGAAGAGAGGGAGAAGATGAAAGTAAAATTAATAAACATCATATATTTGGTTTATTTTCGTCATATTATCCAAATTCTTTAAAAAATATTTAAACTTTATCACAAATACTATCATCATTCAATATGATTAATAAAACATATAATGGAATAACAACAACATGACCATTAAAACAGTATTAATAATTATTATAATTTATACTTCCACACCATATTGATGGAACTGTGAGGCTTTGGAATTTTACCAGCGAACGGCCTAATAACTTGTCCATTCTCATCCTTCATCTCAAATTCATCATAGATAATTTTACTCTTGGTTGCAAATCCCAACTTGTAAAAGACTCTCCTCGAATATTCACCCGAACACTCAACAAAGGCTTGCTCATAGCCTTGTGATTTACATTGCTCGAGATGGGCTTCTGCCAAGTGGACCATCAATCCCTTGGATGCATAGAAACCATAGGTTCCTGCAATACAGACATGAGCAATCTTTCCTACGTGTTCTGGTGTGATGAGTGTTTGAAGGTTGTGGGATAGAGAACCAGTTTCTTGTGGAGGATTGGAAAAGTACTTGTCTAGTAATTGTCCAAGTAATGCATCAATTACTCTATACTTGTTAACATCATAATTTGGACCGCTTAGCATACCCTTCACGAAATCTTCACTGTATACTGTGGCTACTACCATACCACTGTCTCTGTCTACAGCCACTGTTCCCAATCCTTGTTCACATGCAGTGCTTACCAAACTCTTTGCAAATGGATAGAAATCCATTGGTGAATAACCGAGAGCATTATTGACTGGTTCGCTCTGTGAGAAGGTTAAACTTGTGAGAATGGTTGCTTGTTCTGCATAGTCTGGAGTTAATGGCTTGATAACACATCGACTAATATTTGCCTTTTGGAATGAAGCATTGAGGGATAATGAACATTTAGAGAAGACTCCCTTGTATGAGGTTTTATGCAAGAATCTATTTGACACAAGAAGGTGTTTGAACATTTTTCTTGGGATTGAATTCATTCTCTCTGCCCTCATGTAAAATTATCAAATAGATGTTATTATTATGGTGACGGAGTCTATAGATTTTTTAAGGATAAGACAAAAGAATGGAAATTTTCTCACCTGAATTCATTTGAAATTGTCCATGACCTTATTTACAATACCGAAAAGCGAGAAACATGCGCGGGAATCGGGGAAAGGACTCCTATTGAGAAATATGAGTGCAACGTTAATAGACTATGAATCCCTGCATTTTCTTACCCCATTGGGGTAGTGTTAATTTCAAGGATTGGCGATAGTCACTTGTCAGTGAAGGGATGATGGTACTCAGAGAATAAGGAAATTCCTTAAGGGGAGCATCTTAGAACCTACTGTACTGCAATTTGATTTTGTGTCCAGCCAATGGTCATTCCTCTCCAATACGGTAGCCCAATTTCAACAATATGTACCATGTTTGGGATATTTATTTGGTAATTATTGAATCTCCTTATTTACCATGTTTTGTATCAAGGAAATTAATCTGTTAACATGTTCATATCCAGCAGCAGGCGTGTTTGTGAATGGATTCATAAAGACCATACGCAACACTTTCAAACAATTTCCTTCTGGATGAGAGTCACCCTCAAATTCACCATTCCACATTTTCACAGCTTGTTCAACCATTGAAGAGCTTTTGAATGAAGTCGTGGAGGCATAATATTCAGCATCAAAGTTTTCTGGAGAAAAGTATTGGAACAATTTGGTAATTCTCATGTTGGTTTGTGAGAGCAGTTCACCCTTCTTGGCAATTACAAAGCATACAATGTTGCAGTCACCATTTAAAATGTAAATGTGTGGAATCTTTAAGAGCTTTTCTACAAAATATTGCTTGGTCTTGATGGAATGCAGGATGATTGAACCAAGCCCCTTGAAATTGAAACCAATAACTTTTGAGGATAACCAAGTACCTAATACTCCTCCTACAGCTCTTGATCCCTCAAGAGAGACAGTTCCTCTCTCCCTACCTTGGAATGAAATGTATGGAGCATCACATTTTCTATAGAAATATTCTCGTTCTTCTCTTTGGATGTAAGCACCACATGCGTATGGGGCATAACCGAGTTTATGTGGATCAATAGTAATACTGTTTGCATGTCTCACAGCCAAAAGCCTCTTGATTAAATCTCTACCTAGAATGCACTCTGCATAATTCATGTAGGATTCAAAATCTAATGCGGCTTCATCATCTTGACATGCTCTCAGAGTTGACAACATAAATCCACCATAAGCTCCATCACAATGCAAGTACAAATCAATAGCTTCCTTTCTCCTCAATTCTTGGATCAGGTCGGTAATTTCATCCAATTTATCAAAATTACCACATTCTGTAGATCCAAATACTGAAACAATCATAAAGATTGGTCGGTCAACTTGTCTTGCCTTGTATACTAATTCTTTCAAATGTTCTGTTTTCATTCTTCCATCCTCATCAATATCCACATACCAAAATTGATTGAAATCAACTCCAAAGACATGAGACTTTGGCCACGAGTAGTGCTTATTATTTGGAACGATCATTATTGGAGATTGGAAGAATTCCTTCTTTTCAAATAGTTGTGTAATGTTAAAAGCTGCTTGAATCAAATCAAATTCCAACATGTATGGCTGTAATAATTCATATTTGGAATGGCCATTCTCTGAAACGAATTCATCAAACAATTCACTAATCTTATCATGGAGCTCCCATCCCATATGGCCAATATTGAATAGAGTGGAGCAGAATTTCTTCTCCTTTTCCGAGAGTGGAAGATTGTACTTTTTAGCCATGCATCCCATTGCAATCCAATCATAACATCTGGCTCTAGCTCTAACTACTGATTCAAAATTGGCCAAAGTTCCATCAGCTGTAAAGTGTCCATAGGAAGAACCTTTTCTGAAACCCAACATTTCAGAAATATCCATAATACCTTCCTCCTCAAAATGTTTAGCAACACGTGAGAGTTGATGAGTACAAACATTAGGATTCTGCATTAATGAAATTATATTTCCATAAATTGAAGGCAAGGTATTATCATTCAACATGTGGGAGAGGAAATTAGTGGAGAAGGAAGGAATTTCATCCTTCATCTTTTCAATCACAAATCTAACCTTACTCTCCATCTTGTTATTCAATTCATCAATCTCCCTCTGCACTTGTTTACTCACTGAGGAAGGTTGACTCGTTTTTTCACATGGTTTATCAAACTTTCTAGCTTGTTGTCTTCTCCACTGAAAGCTCTCCTGTACAATCTCCTTAATCATTTCCATTGCCTTATCACAATGTTGTGCCTGTGGTCCAATAAACACTTGTTGGAGTATTTGAATTTGCTTATCCGAGTCCCAACACTTGACATCACTCTCATCATTCTCAGCATCGGCAAAACCAAATGTCTTGGATGTATATCTTTCCTCAGCACTTGATGAACTTAGCGGTGAATGTTTACATAAGGCAGAGACTATCATGACAGTTATTGGTGTTATTGTATTTGTTTTCAAATTATCTCAACTCACGATTCAACAGCATGTTGATTCTCAAGTTATTGTTGTTGTTGTTGTGGATGTGCCTCTTTGGTATCAAGTCGCGTTGTGTTTGAGGTGACCACATCAAAGAAATCTGCAGAATTTTTTGGTACAATTAAGGTGATTATAAATAAATAAGGTCAATGACAACGTTGGGTTTTAAAACAAAATGGAATAGTCAATTTGGTAATATTAAGAAAATCCAAAAGAGGATGCCATGATGGTAGACGTTGAACTACCTTAATATACGGTAGGTGGACATTGAACGGAGAATGTAAACTTTAAAATTGTTTTAATATTCAACCAATTCCAATCTCGTATCACAAAAAACATGTGTATCAATTAGAGCGTCGATTCGCTTATTGAAATTTCTAGATGATTAAGGAAAATATGGAAGAAGATATGGCGAATTAACTTCATTACTAAATTAGTAACAATTAATATTAATTTAATATGAAATCAATGAGAAGGAGTATTGATTCACATTGTTCTTTCTCCTCTCCTTATCACCTAATTGTTCACAATAATGTATAGTCAATCAAACAATTAAAGATGTTACATGGAATACCTCACATCTGAACAACCTCTATTCATTAAGTTTATTTTTGTACAGAGTGATGCAAGAGTAGGTACATCTAATTATTGAAAAATATTTATTTTATTTTATTTTTTAACATTAATTTTTTTAATAAATTATTTAATTTCCAAAATAGGACAAACAATGGCTTAACAATTCGAAAATAACTCAATTTACAGTATTACACACTGAACACCCTGGCTCAACCCTTTCCAATAAAAAAATCATCAATTGTAATCCAATCTTTCGAATCATTTCTAATACTCAAAATCTTTCGGCAATTCGAAACAACACAAGAATCGATATAATTTCCATAATTAAATACTTTTTCCAGCACGTTTACAATTATATTTAAAGTGTTGACTTTCACTTTCGAGACTAAACTTTCCCAACAAGGTTTTGATAGGAAACTCTTCAACACATGAAGAAAGCTTGCGACTCGTAAGGCAGGACGAAACTGGTTTTGGTTGTGGAAAGCAGACGAAATTCATGGAATAATAGTCAATATTTCGTGCACCATTTTACAATCATTATTTAAATATCCAATAGAAATTGAGAAAAACTGTAGACTAAAGGTTTCGTACAATAAAACAAAAATTGTATTCATCTATACCAGTCTTTACCTTGCCAAATGAAATCATTAATTACGCAAATGGTAATAGACACTAATTGACATGGTGATATTAGGAAAGTCTTGACACTAATTGGACGTAACTGTTCGAAAGTAGTTTATCCTAAACTCGCCTCATTCGAACAGGTATGGTGTTAGGTAGACACATTAGTATAGAGTAAATACATTTCAACAAACGGGTTCCATACAATTCGTTGAAACTACTTGATCTTCATTCATCTTCCGGAAGCATCTTTGAAAAAAAATACAACAAACGAAACAAAACTAAACAAAACTAAACAATGAATATCGAGCTCAATGACACATCTCCTGCAACAGTCGACAAGACAAACTCTTCCAACAACTTTCTAGATGCACACAATGATGTACTCTCTGGAAGTTCTCTCGATATCCACCACCATCCAAATTCTCCAACTTTTGCTGACCACCAACCAACTTCTCCTTCCTCACCTCCATCTGGCGTTAAATACAGAGAAGATTTCACCATCGATATAGAAGCTGCCAAGCAATCTGCCTCCAAGTCTACAACCTCCAGATCAAAGACAGTTTCGTCTTTGAAGAGTAGGGATTCAGATATAATTTTTACTATTCATACATGTGTGGGAAAGATTCAATTATCCAAATTGAGATTATTTAGTTTGGTTTCCTTGTTCATTAACTTGGCTTCCTTTGTCATATTAGCTGGTCTTATCATTGCTGCTTTCGTCCTGCAAGATCAATATAACAATTTTTGGGAAGGTTTGGACACAGACACAACCTATTATAGACAACGAATGATTTCTGCTTCGAGAATGTCAGTTTTTTCAAATGGTGATAAGGCAACCACAAAGCTATACTATGATGAGTATGTGGTCTACATGTGGAAGTTTAGTAATAACACTGGGTTGTTCAAGACAGTTGTTCCTGAATCTGTTAGAAATGCTGCCTTAAAAGGAAAGACTAATCCTGAATTGGATACAACCAAAGCTGTTTATCAAGAACAAGGAGCCATGTTTTTGGCTATGGCTGGTAATTATACTACGGCCATGTATTTGTTAAATTCTGCAACTTACAAGACTTATTTAGCTGGTTATGATTCAGAGTTTCAAATTATGGTTGACTATGTTCAATCTGCAAAGAAACAAGCTCAGAATGTTTCTGTGGTCATGGTTACAGTTTCGTTGGCTGTTATTTTATTCTCTCTCGTATTGGTAGTTCCTGTCATTATTTCTTCATTTGTAGTTTCGATTAAGAAGGACGAATCTGTTAATAGAAAACTAAACCAAGCTAGAACCTTCTTATTGATTGATACCATGCAACATGCCAAGATGAGACAATTATTTAGAAAGCATTGTGAAACAGAGTTGAGTTTGGAAAATTTCCAACTTTTAGAAAAGATTACCGATTACAAAATGTATTGTGAAAGAAGTTTCGAAATTCAAGAATATTTATACGAAAGCAGTGAAAGAAGTGATACCATTTCAGATATTTCTGCTGAAAATAAGAAGAAGGGTTATGCCAAGAAGAAGTTCAATGAAAAGGATTTGCTCGAATGTGAAAAGAAGAAATACGAAATTGCATTCGAAATTTACTCTGAATTCTTGGATGTCAGAGGTGAGAAATCTGTCAATTTAAACAAGCAGATTACTGAAAAGGTCAAGCAACACTTGGATTTATTCGCCACTGGTCAGAATGAACATTTAATCGATTCACTTTTCGAACAAGTCGAAGCCGAAACTTGCATTGTCATGTTGGATTCTCATCACAGATTCAAGCAAACCATCGAATTCCAAAAACAAGCCAAGAAGGATATTATTACCTCAAAGAAGAAACATTAAAATTTTGTACCTATTGTATTTTTAGTAGAATTTTGAAATCTTTTAAATGTTAAATTCTAATACTGATTTGACTCCAAAATGATCAGAAAGTGGAATAATTGAATTATTAATTCTACAAGTCCAATTTTCCAATTTGAATTTAACAGAGGAGGACAACCTTTGCTTGGTTGACTGTGAAACCAAGATGTGATCCAAACATTGAGAGCCATCACAGAAAGTTGCTGGAAAATTTGAAGGATTTGAACCAAAAACATCTTGAAATTCGAATTGATCTGAGATTCCATTCAATTTTTCCATTAAATAAGAATATGAATCAGGTTCAGAGAAGGAATCAATGTTGAAATCTCCACAAATGATAATTAGTTCAGTTTCGTCTTTAGTGTTTTGTTCGCATCTTCTTGAGCTTTGAGAATTTACCATTTTAGAAACCAAAGAGGTCAATTCGTCCACTTGCAACTTTCTCTTCTCACTATCAAATGCCTCCATGTGTAATGTAAATAAATGAAGAGGAATTGAGCTTTCTTCAATTGGAATCCTAATCTTACTATACAAAACTCCCTTTGCAGTCATATATGATCTCCATGTTGAATTCTTAAAAACATAATTGACTGTTTTTTCCACTTTAAATCGACTCACAATAGCCAATCCAGAATCCAAACATCCAGAATATGGCGTATCCGATTCAATCATGTTATATTTGTGTGGATTTATAATTTCCTTCAATCCATCCACAAGAGTTTCATAGGCAGAATTATCAAATAATGTGATGGGCCAAATATTTCCAAATCGGTGCAATTCCTGAAGACAAATTAAATCCAATTCAGGGATATTATCTTTAAATTTTGTTAAAAATCCTTTGGCTCGTTCGAGTTTATAGGGTGGATCGGAATTTTTAGCAAGAGAATGAATGAGCCATGTATTGTATGTCAATAAGGAGAGTTTGATTGTTGGCATTTTTTTTGTTTTGAGATAGGTGTGAACATACTGACAGAGATATCAATAGGTCACAGTCATGACGTCATTTTCATCTTTACAAAACCATTCAGTATTCAAAAGTGATTGAGTTATTCTTTAATTATTAGAATATGCAGAGGTCAATACCTTGAAAGCAGGTTTCATAAGTGGAGTAAAGAAACATGAATAGAGTGGACCACCTTCATGATAATCAGGTGTAGATGGATTGTCCCATGAGAATAGATATAGTCCATCAAGGATATCAGAAAATGAGGGAAGAACAGAAAAGATGGTTTCATAGGCAGCTTGTTGACATGTAACATTTGGAGAGAAGATTGGTCCAATGCAACCTTGAGATCTTGTTGGAAAGACTGTTGGTTGAGTTGCACATGCCTGAGTGGAGGGATACCCTATTTCTGTAAATATGATTGGTTTCTGAATGGTCTTTACCCAATTTCTCAAATAATTCATTTGTGAAATGTAGATTCGTTTCATTTCTTCCAAAGGTGGATGAGGATTATCAGTGGTAGCCATGGAATAATATGCCTCAATTCCAATAAAATCCAACAAGTTCCAAAACGGCACCTTTTCAAATTCATGATAATAAATTGAAGCATAGGTCAATTTTCCAGATGGATAAACCTTTCTGACACTTGCTATTAAATTATTCCACAATGGCAAGTTTTGAATTGGAACTGCAACATATGGTATTTCCAAAGCAACAGACAATGATTCCACTCTATTTCTTTCACACAACATGGCCAATGGAACAATCAATTTCGAATAGCTTTCAAACCAAAGTGTAGCATTACTTGGTCGAATATACATTGAAACATTCCCAGGCACTTCAATAATTGGCTTGATCAACAAGTTCATATTAAACAATTTGGTTTGTCTAATAAACATCTCTAACCATTCATCACTCGGACTCTCATAATTCCTTCTCACTTCATTCGATTGAAAATCATCTTGTTCCCACAACACCTCGAGAGAAATGGCATTCACTCCCACACTAGCCATCTGTGCCAAATTCTCTTGAACCACTTGTAAGGGAACACGTGAAGGATCATAGACTGGAAAATTAACTCCCTTCACTTTTAATTTTATCCGATCATCAATGGATTTAGCCTTTATCATGGATAGATTAATCATCATAAGCATCAGCACCATGGCTACGAGAAGAGGGAAGTCACTGGATTGAAATTGCGCCATTTTTTTTATTGATTTGTTTACTAATGAAATGGTGCCAAGTTTGTTTTGGAATGTTAATGGAAGGAGATCACAGTAGAATAGTTGAAAGAGTGAATAATCATGAGAAACTCAGTTGCCTTGGAGGAATGTATTTGAATTTATTTATAAATATTCGAAACGATGAATTTTCCAAATGTCCATTTACAATTGTTTAGAGTTGAATGAATTACAGTTAATATGATGAAAATGGGTTAATTTGTAATTGTTCCATAATTTGATGACCAATGGGAAATTAATAAATCGTATCGTTCAATGAAAGCACCTCAACATCTTAAAGATGAATAAAGACAATTTCTAAAAATGGAAAATTGATATTCAAAATTAATTTTCCAATTAATAATGCAACAGCAATGCACAACAAAAGAAAAAAGCATAAACACTCGCCAATTTTCTTAAATAAAAAATCCATACAACACTCCACAATGAATTTGATCAAAGCATTCCAACCCACAAGCAATAGAAACTCATTCTTGAGTTTGTTGTTCGTTCAAAGTAGAACTTACTCAACCACACACCACAAACATCCAACAGGTCACCATCACAGTCACATTCATACTGAGAGTAGCACAAAGAAGGAGCAATCAAGTAAACCAACTGCCTCCTCTAAGAAAGCTGGTACTAATATAACTGATACTCCTGTGAGTATTTTCGAGCAACCAGAAGTTGATATCAATGAGAGAAGTACTGAACCTCTTCCATGGGACAGAGAAAGAGAAGGTAAAATACTCGAGAAGAAACTCTCTGATATTGATGAAATCAAATGGAGAGAAGCAGAGGATAGACAAATTGGATCCATTATCTATAGAAGAGCAGAGGAGGTCTGTATTGAAAATCATGATCATGCTCTGCCACAACCACCAGTTGATGTTTCTCAACAATATGTCAATGACGATAAGCCACTTGATAAGTAAATTTTCCAATCATTGAATCAACCACTAAAAATTGATTCATGCATTGTGAGAGTTTCAACCTGTATATTACTGTAGATAAATAATTGTAAATAAAATCACTTCACAAATATAGATTCATTATTGTTATATACATGCTCTCCATATGTGGAGGAGAATTGAATCACCTTCCAAATTGTCGTCGCTACAATATTCGAAACAGAAAAAATTATGGAAACATTACTACCTTCTCTTTTCAGAGTCTCTTCCAATATAATACCTCGGAGGAGAATAGTCCTCCAAATCCATATTAATATTATTTACCAATGTTTGATTAATAATGTCCTGTTCTGTTACAATTTGGTCACCATCAACAAATGATTTGGTTGCACTACTGCCAAACACTCTGTGTAAATTTCTCTTAGATGATGAATGTATCAATTGCTTCTTATTGGTTGGTGAGGGAGTTGGTGATAAACCAAAGAATTTCTTATCAGTAATCATTTGAGAGGAAGTTGTTGAATCTATTGATGATGTTTGAAGTGAATCTGAATTGAAAGAAGGAGGTATATAATTACCAATTTCAATATTTAGGTTAGATGAATCATTAATAAATGGATTCTCTGCAAAGTTTGCCAAGTCGTCATCTCTTTCCAATAATTGTTGGTGATTTAAAGCTTTGGTTTCCAAATTCATTACTCTCCTAATTTGTTCATTCGTAAAAATAGTATTATTAGAATCTACAAAAAATCTCATGTCCCAATCCTCAAAGAAGCTTAAATCCCTTCTCCATCGATTACAACCCATCCAACTACGGATTGTGTACCAGACAACTCTGTGCATGACTGCATAGAAATAGGTTGTTGAGAGAAAGAGTGGAACATAGGAAATGATAATTCTTATTGGAATGAGTAAATTCAAACGAACAGAGAAGCAAATGGCAATGAATAAAGTTGTGAAAATGATCAACACCAGCATGATGACTTCAATTTTTGATTCCTTGTATGCTTTTCTTACATTGTGAGTGAGAATTGACATGATTAACATGGCTGCCACATAGACAACCACCAGAGTCACAAATATGATAAATCCTCCAACTTCATATTGACAAGATTCGTGACTATTATCCTCAATCTTGTAATTGTTAAAATCCAAAGCTGTTGCAATGATACATGCTATTAGGCAGGGTATCAAACATAACAGAAACCAAACCATAGTTGGTATTTTCCTCTTGATGTTGAATTTTACCTGTACATGTGTAAAAATTTAAATTAAATAATATATTTAAAATGTAAAAATATAAATTAAATAATATTTAAAATTCAAATATAATTTTAAATTCAAATATAATCAAAATTTAAAATAACAAATTAAATCAAAACATACCATTACATTAAATAATATAAATACAGTTATTAATCTGACAATTACACATGACATCCATCCCAGTAATGAAAATAATACAATCCAAATATTGATCAGTGCACATAAATCAGGATGATTAGTAATCATATTATTGGTATAGGCATAGGACACGAATGAAATCGATCCAAGAATGACACTGACAGTCATCAGTTTAGGCTGTTTAGTTTTAACCACTCTAAACCTCTGATTTAGTAATACAGCAAATCCAAAGAATATATTTACAATACAAATTACAAGTCCAATCGAAAAGAAGGTAATATCACCAACTGACATGGGCATGGTTGTTAAATTAAATACATTTACAGGAAATCCTATTGATGAAGAATCATTCCCTTCCCGATACGAATAATTTACATCATAAATTCCTCCTATATTATTATTATTATTATTATTAAATTCCCAATAATAATTATTATGATGATGATGATTAATTGATGATGGCAATAAGGATGATGAAATCAAACTCTTCATCCACGACCCAAAAATCATGGAAAATATATTACTAAAATTCATAGAATGATCCATCGAATAATATTCTTGTTGTTGCTGTTGTTGTTGGTGGTGATCAATAATTGAGAATAACACTCCCTGCTGCTGATCATCCCGATCATTGAGATGATGAAAATTAAAATCGTCGTCCTCAAGCATTTTTAAATTTTGCTTTTTCCGGTTAATTAGAAGGAAATGAGAAAGATCTTAAGTGGTCGTGACCTCTCTCATCAATTTATATTGAGTAATTTGAATAATTGGCTGGGAATTGGCTGATGAAAAATTGTTTTACTTTCAGTATGAAGAAGACAAGAGTGGAGAGATTGTGAAGGTTTGTAATCAATATCAAGAAGAAGGAATTGTGGAAGAAAGGATATCAGAATAGTCGTTGATGGGTAACTGAAATCAGTGTAAAGCGTTCATTCTTAAATTTCACTTTTAGCCTAGTGCGTTTTTCATGATGTTGAAAGTGAAAAACTAACAACAATTAAAGACTTTTGACTTTTGAATAGTTTACAAGAGGTCAATTACTGATCTACTGTAAATTGTTATACAAAATCAATCTACAGTAACAACAATCTCTCTTAGTTGAGCCTCCACACAAAACATAAATCTATAAATGAATATGATGCAAGAATACATCAACAAACATCATCCTTTTACAGAAGTATACAAATGGAAGTTAATATTAAGGGTGCGAAACATGAACTTTTAGAATCGTATTGGAGGTATGCAATGTAGTGCATTGAGACATGAAAATATAAATGGAAATTTTCTTCGTGCATGATTTTTGGGTAATAACTACTTTCCTTAAAGATTAGCGACAAGCTACTAATACGAAACCAAATATTCGAACAGCTAAAATTGTAATATGTACAAAAGGTGGAGATGTATCATGCAAGTTTAAATACTTAATATCCAAAAGAATTGAAAGTTGTTCACTTCCTCAAATTGTAAACCACCTAACCCTTCTGGTATTCATCTATTCGAAAGCAGACTAAACTGTATTTCAAAATTAAAGTGAAACACATTGAGAACCTTAGTTGAAAGGAGATACAATGACTCAATGAACATTATAAAATAATCAAACGAATTCATTTCCTTTCCAATAAAAATACCAATTTGTCCAATTTTAATATCCTTAAAAAAATCTCTTAAATGTTTTAAAAAACCAATCCAGACAAGTAGTTTTCTCTTTGGGCCACGTCTCTCCTGAATCAGATACCACTTCCATTTCTAGTAATCATCTCTATTTTTAACATTTCCTTAACCATCTGATGCAGTAAACCTCCTTCGAAATACCAATCACTCACCATCAACAAACAGACAACGAGAAAAACAACCGCCATTTTCGCACGTTGGTCACCACCTCTATGGTATTTCACTACTGCTGTAAAACACTGAAGACGCTGCATCCATTCTCCTTGAGGTACAATACGAAATTTTTCATGCTTGCGTTCTTTTTGCAAAGCAAGTGCGAAGCAATACACAAGACAGCAAACAACAAAATTGACTTTCCGTGTTTGATGTTGCCGAAGTGACTTCGCACACGAATCAAGGAAACACAATAAATAGTTCCACGAAGCCTTTTCATCATAATAACCCAAAAAAAAACATAAAAATCTCAAACTCTTCAACTAGCACTAGTAAAATGCTCATGAATTCAATTGTTCTCAATAATAACATGATGATGATGAGAATGAATACTCAATCGAATCAGGTTTATCAATTTCCTTCTCATTTTCAACAACAGGAAATGGAGCAGTCGAACAATTACTTTACCAGTTTGCTCTTATCAAATGAAAGCAAAACAAGCCTTGATGAAGTTCAAATCAATTCACCTCTTTTCTTAAAGTTGGATATTGATGACTTGTTGCTCACCTTGCAAGAAATGAATCTTGTCAACAACCATACTCAACAAGAGGAACAACATTTGCCAACAACTCCTTCTTCAAATCTTAACACTTCCACTGATATGTAATTTTACTCTCAAACTCCTTGATAACAATCCAAACAATTCATCATCAACAACCAATAGATTACATTAACAAGATCGTGATATCAAAGAAAAACCAAACTAACTGTTTGTCAATTAATTGATTCACACAACTGCTTTGATTGACAAACACACAACAAACAGGCAAAAACACTCTGGGTATTATGCTGTATGAACTCTTTAAAATATTTGAGGTGACTAGAACCATTCTAAAATATCTCAAAATCATGGTCCTTTTAAGTTAGTTTCCGTTTGTGAACATTAAATAATAAAAATGTAATAAAAAAGATCTAGTTGACTCTTATCAGATTATAATCCACAACACATGAAAATAATCTTAACGTCTGGGATTAAAGAAACCAATTTGTAAATCTACAGTTATCGGCTTGTTGATTTAAGGCCATTTCCAAAGTCAACTCAGTTCCTTCAGTGTGTGGCTGAGTAATATTCGAAACAAAACACTAATTTATTTCACAATGAAAAAACATCTTTTCATACAAAATTCTAATCAACACAAAACTGTCAAAAACAACTCACAAAATTTCACTTCCAATTTCAAATCTAAGCCCTCTGAACGTCCAAATTCTTCTTCTTATTCTGCTGTTGCTGCTGTTGTTGATCTCTAAAACATGGACACAATCTCCTCTTTCCATACATATCATTCTGACATCTGAAACGACTCTGTCTAGATCCTAGGATACAGTACTCACCATCCAATAATGGAGAACTGGAATCTAATACTGGATTTCTCTCATAGGTACAAACACAATTAGGTGCATATCGTTTCAATTCATCACATCGATTGATATACGAAAAGAATCTTGCATCACAAACTGAATCAAATCTTTCACAACAATTGGAACAACTTTCGCCTGCATCACATGGAACACTTCTCACTTTTTTCAATTCACTGAGTGGAATTGGATTTGAGGAAGGAAATGATGGTAATCTCAATGTATCATGATTAAATTCATATTCCTCATCATCTATATATGGAAGCATGAATGCTAAACTAGATTTTGGAATTCTCTTAGTGACAGTATTAGGACCCACGAGAGTATCATTACATGGGAAAAAGTAGGAATTTGGACAACCCTCCACTTGAAAGAGAACCAATAATTGAGATTGTGTTTGAGGTTCCATACAATTAGGGAAATCCAAATTATTTCTCTCAATATTTCTTTCATTTCCAACAGATGAAGTCACTCCAATATGTTTCATTAATTGATATCTATAAATATAGAATAATCTCTCTTTAAATCTCATTTTTCCATAATGATTCAATTGATGCCAATACTGTTCCAATAACCAATCAATTGGAGTATCAGTTTCTGCTTCTCTTTCTAAAAATCTCAATAAAAATCCCAAATCCTTTCTCTGAATTAAAACACCATTTAAACCGAATGAAAATCTGAATCCAACCCAATCCTTTCCATTCGATTCCAATTCATGAATCTTTTCAAATATTCTTCCAAAATGATAATGAGCTCCTTCACACATTATAAAATCATCTTCCATAATTGCAATTGGAGTATTATCCTTAATTCTCAATTGTTCATTGACAATTTTAATCATATCATAAAAATCATTCGATTGATGCTTCTTTTTCGGTGATAATTGTGAATTATCAAAGTTATAACTTTCCCATTCCTTCTTTTTATGATAAATTGTCACATGTGCATCAAGTGCCGAGCTCTGAACCATAAATTCAACTTCTTCTTTAAAAGCTTCTCCTTTACTATTGAAAATTATAATACAAGGATTGAATAATCGTTGTTTTAATTTTGCAATACTATTAATTGTTTGTCCTAAATAATGAAAACTATTTCCTTCCATTTGACGAGGAGCTGTCAGAATTAAAAAAGACATGGAACATTTGACATTATTTTTGGAGGATAGATAGAGTCTGAAGGTGAGTGCGGATAGGAAGAGAAAGAGTGCCTGCGAAAAGAAGAATATTAAAATTGTGGATGATTTCATCTGATGACAATTTTTTTTTGATTTTTTGAAAGGTGGCAGCTACAATTTCTGAAGAACATGATGAGACTTGAAAGGAAGATTTCATTGAATTTCGATTGATTGGAAGGCAAGAATGGTGCGGAATTGTTGAATGGATAATTCGGTTAGTTTAGTTTTGATTACTTTGCATCTTTAAACGATTAACTTTGTATTGAAAGGAAAGTATTCATAATAAAAAGAAGGAAGGTAATCTTTGATGATGGCAAATAAGAATGTTACATCCTTCCATATCCAATAAAAACAAGAACATGTCATCCAACATTGACTTTTTCACACTACAAGAAACTCTTCAATTTCTGAATGTTTTTCTTTACAACCAAACTACGGTTGTATCACCAACATGACAGTTGGCATCTCTTCTCCATTACAACCCATTGTGGAATATTCTCCTTTTTCAACTCGATTGCAAATCACAAAAAGTCGTTTGATGTGAAATTTATTTTTAAATCAAAAAAAATAACAAAAATCAACAAACTAAAAAAATTTGACGATTTTTTTCATCATCATTAATTTTTGTTAATCTTGAAGGAATTAAAAAATCAACAACCTTGAATTCAGAAAATAATAATATCGGAATACAAAGATTACATTCTATACAAGAAGAAGAATATCATCATCATCACGATCTAAATTATCAAATTAATATTTTAAATATTAAATACAATTAAATATCATCATAATAATATTTATACAAATAATAGAAAAATGGGGAGATTGGTAACACCAAAGAGAAAAATAGCAGCTACAGGAGTTCTATTCATCATTTCTATAATCGTTTCAATTGTTTGTTTGGGAGTTGGAGCATATTTTGCCAAATCATATTGGGATTTCATTCATGATGCTTTTCATAGTACAGAAAAACCACTCCTTACCGAATCTACACAATGTACTGTATTGAATGATAAGGAAAATTGTCGAATTGAAGAAGGAAAGACAGTTGATGGTGTTAAAATGGATGTTAAATATTGTCATCTTGCAGTTTCTTATTCATATAATGGTCAAGTGCATCATAATACTACTTTGGATGATTTTGCTAAATACTATAGAATTTCTAATCAATCTTCAGATTGGATTGAATTGAAAGCTGACCAATATGGATTTACTGTTTATTCCACTAATAGTACAGTTGCTTGTTATGCTAGTAAGGAATATCCTGATTGGTTTGTTGGAATTGCTGAGAGAACACTCTTTTATTATTACACTAATATTCAATCCTTCTTGACTTCTAGTTCAATAATTGCAGTTGTTACATTAATTCCTGCAGCTTTATGTATTATTTTTGTAATGATTCCAGCTTTTATTTGCTTGATTTATCAATGTAGAAGAATTAGGAAATTATTACCTGAAAACTTGGTTGGTGAACAACACTTTAAACATCAAGCAATGGGTGGTCATGAGGATGAAATCAGTGATGAAGAAGATGATCATCACACTAAGAGAAATAAGAATTACTTTTAATCTAAATGTGAAGGGAAATTCAAAAATAAAAATTAATTTATTAAAATTGTAAAAATTTTGATTTTATTTGGAAATTTTGATTTTCAAAATAATAAAACTTAAATAAATAATTGGGTTTTGTTGTGGGATGTGTTGTTGTTATTAATTAATTTGTGAAGGCGGTCGTATAGCAGAATTTAAATCCAAGAACGACGATTATTGTTATTGTTGGCACTATCTTCAAAGTAAAGGAAGTCAATCAAGAACAAAGCTCCCAAAAGAACAGCCTTTTGTTGAGGTGTAGCAGTAGCTGGAAGTTCAATACCAAAGTTGTCAGCATCTGTGAAAGCTTCCTTGAGGAAACCACTCCACTTTTTACGAATTTCACCAACTCTTTGACCATCCTTTTCAATGTGGAAAGTCCAACATTCACAACATGGTGAAATAATGTCAAACATTTTAACTCCTGAAGCATCAAAAACATTCATTTCTCTAGAGAATAAACTACATCTCAATTCAATCTTACCCAACAAGGTGTTTGTTGCAGTTTCAAAAACATTAACTTCATGGAAGAAGAAACAATATGGTCTATCCAATGTGATGAATTCTTGACCATTTTGTTTCAAAGCAATGTGCATCTTGAATGGTCTTCTTGGACCACAATATTGTCTAGCACAACAATCAGATTCTTCCAAAGCAACAGCTTGATATCCATTTTCAAAATGGACATCATATCTATTCTCAGTTTCAAATCCAGTCAATAATTCAAAAGCTTCAATTCTTTGCTTGACCTGAATCTTTCTATTAGGAGCAAAGATTTGTTCAATCAATGATCCAGTAGTAGTAGTGGTTGTTGTAACTTGTTGTTGCATAATTTGTGGTTGTTGTGGTGGCATATAGACTCCTTGTTGTGCTTGTGGTGGCATATATCCTTGTTGTGGTTGTTGTGGAGGAATGTAGCCTTGTTGTGGTTGTTGTTGAACATATCCTTGTTGAGGAGGATAACCTTGTTGTTGTGCATAACCTTCCTGTGTTGTTGGTGGTACATAGACTCCCTGTTGTTGAGGTGGATAGCCTTGCTGTTGTTGTTGAGGAGGCACGTAGGCTTCGTTATTTGGTGGTGGTTGGGCAGATGAGGTTTGATTTATGGATAGCGAACAATATCATGTTTTATTGGTTGTTCTTGTTCTTGTTGTGAATATTATCTTCTTCATCAAATATATTGTCATATTATATATAGGTCTCATAATATAAGCACAATGAATTCATCCAATATAAAATATCGGATATGATGTAACATTGCATCACAGTTAGAAAAAAAACCATCATGCCCATTATAATAATTCTGCATTTCACCTCGGCTTTGAGACAGCCCTTTGAATTTTTCGTCTCCAAGTTGATTCTAATTAGAAGGAGGAAATGTTGATTCGATTGGGCGATGAATGTTTTTCAAATAGAAGATTTTTAAACTGTAAAGTTCAGAGTTAATGGGAATGTGAGGTTCATTACAACATGCAAATTGTCTTTCCTTATTAAAAATTGTACAATGCAGGTGATCTATATTGTAAAGGTATTGTAACATGTGAAAAAATGAAACTCTTTTTATTTCAACAATTTAACAAGATAATAATTGGCTTCCTCATTTCCTCCTCTAGCCGATTTTCTAAACCACTTAATAGCTTCCTCATTATCCTTCTCCACTCCATCTCCATTCAAATACATGACTCCCAAATTAAGCTGAGCATCAGAATGTCCTTGATTGGCTGACATTTCAAAATACTCACGTGCCTTCTCAAATGATTGAGGAATTCCTTCACCACCACTTGCATAAATACATCCCAAATCACATTGAGCTCCAGAATTTCCTTTTTTGGCTGCTTTTGTGTAATATTTAACGGCCAGTTGGAATTCTCCAAATACTTGTTCGTAGAGAATTGCTAAATTGTATTGAGAGGCATTGTATCCTTGTTCAGCTGATAATTTGAACCATTTGAGAGCTTTCGAATATGATTGTGAAATGTCTCCCTCGCCATTCTTATAGAGTAATCCTAAATTATATTGAGCCATGGCAAATCCTTGCTTGGCAGCCTGTTTAAACCAACGCTTAGAATCCTGATATGATTGTTTCACACCATATTCACCTTCCAGACAAATATTTCCCAAAGTATTTTGAGCTAGGAAGTTTCCATTCTCTGCTGATTTCTTGATCCATTCAATTGCTAATTCGTCAGATTGTTCGACTTCTTCTCCATCCATAAATAATCGTCCAAGTTTGTATTGGGCAATGGCAAGATTGTGATTGGCAGCTTTTTCATACCATTCGAAAGCTTTCGTATTTGATTGTTCGATACCTTCTCCCTTTTCATACAGTACACCTACATTAAATTGTGCTTCTGGATAATCTTGATGAGCAGCTTTTTCCGTCCATTCGAATGCTTTCGAATAATTACCCTTGTCATGATAAAGATTCGCCAATTTAAATTGATATTCAGCATTTCCTTCAACTGCCAATTTTTCACATAATTCTTCTTCTTCCCTCTGTTTCTCCAATCGTTCTTCAACAATTTCTAACCAATTATTAAAAGCTTCAATTTCTTCACGTGTCGTTGACCAATGGATTTTATCTTGCATTTTTTTTGTGTGCAATTTTAGAGCGACACAACATGTCACAATTTAAATATCAAAAATAGAACGCAATTCAAATTGCTACTTCTACTTTACAATAATTATTGAGATTCGAATAGTTTATATTAACTTTATACAAAGGAGGAGTTGGCGAAAATGAGTCAAACTAATCCAGATAATTATTCCCGATGTTGTTGAGTCATGATAAATTGTTTAACTTCCTCAAAAACTTGTTTCGAATTATCATGATCAATTGCTGATAAAGTTTTCACAGAAACTGTATCAAGTGGATGTTCAGTAATCTCATTCAGGAATAGTTTAGTCATATATTCGATACATGCCACTGGATTCTTCTCCTCTGCTTCATTAAATCCTGAAAAGTATTTTGAAAAACTCTTAGTGGCAATCTTCTTTTCGAATAAATCTCTCTTATTGAATAATAATACGAAAGGTACCTTGTAGAAGAGTGCATTATTTACAACTTCATTGAAAACTCGTAAACTTTCCTTCACTCTCCAATAGCCATTATCTTCGTAGAGATTTAAATCAAATTCTGAGAGACTTGTTAAAAAGACAACAGCATCTACTGTATTGAAAAAGTGAATCCTGTATATTTCATTATTAATATAAATTCAATATATTTAAATAGTTGATTACAATATTTTAAATATTTTAAATATTGTTAAATTACAATAAATTTAAATGATTCAAAGAATGAGTGCAACATACCATTTACGACGTTCATTTCTCTGACCTCCAACATCAACTAAACGTAACTGTTTTCCATCACCAACGTCAAATTTCATATCTGTTATTCCAATGGTCTTGGTACGAGTTCTGATCACATCCACAACTGTTGGAACATATTTATCGGAACAAATTCTATCTAAATTCTCAAAGAGACTGTCATTTTCCAATGGAAATATTGTAGAAAAAGGTTGAGAAGATGTTAAACAATTCGTCGAATATTTCCAAATTTGATTAGATTTGAAATTATTTGCATCAATTCGAATCATTAATTGTCATCATGATTATTATCAATTTTTTCAAAGTGAATACACAATAAACTGGTCAATTAATCAAGAAACGTTCAAACTTACTATTCAGTTGAATCATATAATTGAAATTTCTCTCTATTTTCATATGCTTTTTGAATTCCTGCATCTTTCCACAGAGAATACAATCGTTTAGACCAAGAAGGATCTTCCAAATCATTTGTATTCAATGAATTTATAATTAATTTTGCAGTTTCTCTATTTTCTGGTTGTTCAATTGGAATATTCAAGTGTTGTGTTGCTGCCACAAGATTTTTAGCATTTTCCAACACGTTTAATCGGACAATTTCTATTAATTCAATTCTCTCCTGATCGTGCGTTATTCCTACACCATGAAAGAATTGTACTTGTTTGAAAAGTGTTGATTTTCCTATTGGAATTGGGTTGAATTTTTGAATAGAATTGATTATTTGCAATTTTATATAAAGAATTTGATTAATATTAGTCATGATTCGAATAAAAAGAACTTACCTGATTCACCAGCTCCCAGAAGAAGAACTGTAATCTCTGATTTGTTTTTTGCTGTGGCTGCTGATCCTCCATTAGGATTGTTGGAAGTTGGAGTAGCCATCATATGATGTTGGCCTTCCTTATCATGAGGCGAAACTACAATATTACCCATTATTATTAAGAAAATAGACGAATGATGATTCTATTCGAAAGAGAGGTTTTTTTGATGTATTGAAAAATTGTATTAATAATAATACTTTGATGTAATGTTGTTGTGATGCTACTTCAGAGAGATGCTCAGTCGCTATCCAATTCTAAACAATTAATACCAATAAAGAACACAATTAGAAATTATTCGAAACGATGTGTTGTGATGGCAGTCCAAAGAAAAAGATACCAATTTTCCAAACAAGCACCTATATTAACTGACTAGCAACAGAAGAGTACTCTGTGATATTTTAATTTTTTTACACTTGTCAAGTGACAAACAACCATCACCGTGATAGTGCACAACACCAACGAACAGCTTATTGATAACAGCTATTTTCTCACAACTAGCATTTGTGGTCACATACTGCCATTTAAATGGAGAGATGAAAAATTTCAGTTTGTGAGCGTACAATTAGGTGAATTGCAAAGCTAGTTGAAACTTACAATATGACCACTCATATAACTTTGCTCATTGGAAGAAGAAGAGATTGAAGATTCAATGAGTATAGGACACAGTTGATGGGGAGGACAAAATATCTAAAAAATGTTAAAATGTTCATTACATTGTCATCATTTGGTTGAAAAATTGTTAAATAATTTGAAGATCATATTCGGAATGGCTTAGCAAAAAACTATCTCTCACCTGTGTTACATTTCAAGAACTTATCATTCCAACAACAACTTCAAATCACATTTTTTATAGATGCATTTCCAGCCTTATTATTAATAATTCAAATACACACCATCACCTTCCCGATACATCAAAAAACCCATTCATACAAAACAAGCCTTTAAAAATTGTGCGGGAGATGACGAACAAAATGATGATGATTTGATGTGTTTGATATTTTGCCGGGGTGATGATGATTTAAGGAAACCCTCAACAATACAAAAGGGCAACAAGTTGGGATGAAACAATGTGTGGAAAGGCGAAAGTCTCATCTGAGAATTTTGTGTTGCCTTTGCTGCAACCGAATCTGAATAATGCTGCAGGCAACAGTTAAAAAACAAATTCATTCCAAGGCTTGAATTGTCAGCATCTTTGCAGTCAATATTTCCAATAGAAAGGCTTGGTACAATTATCATCACAAGAGGAATGAATTTTAATTGGCGCCAATTATTTGGTTTATTAATTGCACTTGTTTCAGTAATAATATTATTGGAAAGTAATCGTGATGGTTTAGTATTGAGTGTTGGTGCTGTTGGTGTTGTGAATATTACAATTCCTTCTTCAGGTCCTAAATTTCCCAAGTACGAATGTATGACACAAACACCAGTCAATCAAAAGTATTATCCAACCATGTACACTATCGATACTGATTATTATGAATTTTGTCAGATTGATGACAGTGCAAAGGTGCCGAAAATTGTGAGAGAATTGAATAGATTGGATACTTGTGCAGAGTTTTTCTGTCGATCGGATAAGGTTTGGGATTTTAGAAATAGTACACAGCTGTCATTGTTTGGATTCATGTTAAATCATTGTTTGTATTGTGAGAGTAATGAGTCAATGGCTAAGGAATTTAGAAATCAAGTGAGAAATGGCTCTTGTCCTGCAATGGTACTGCCAAAAGGGTTAAATTTTGTGGATGCTTTTTATGGAGTTGCTTCAGTTCATTGCAATTTGAATGATTTGAATTCGAATGGATTTGTGAACTTTCCACTTGTGGATTACAACTTGTTCCTCTCTGAATACTTTATGAACGATTTTGCCAAGTATAGGAGGCAAGTCTTGTTGGAGAAAATTCCAGACAGCTACAAGGATGCCCTCAGTAATGTCACTCTCAATTCCCTCGTAAGATATTATTTCAGAGATTATTCCGATTATTCATATGCCAATCTCACTCAAACAATCAAGTCACCAACTGACCTACCACTCCTGTGCTGGTGCAGATATCAAGAACCATCAGTACAATCGTTCGGATATCAATGCAATGAATTCTATCAAAATGGCTATCTTTCCTTCATTTATCATTACAGTGCCATCTTCTTTTCAATCATTTTCAGCTTTTACTGCTATGGAATT
The DNA here is from genome assembly GCF_000004985.1 of Naegleria gruberi. Classification (NCBI taxonomy): domain Eukaryota; phylum Heterolobosea; class Eutetramitea; order Acrasida; family Naegleriidae; genus Naegleria; species Naegleria gruberi. The sequence continues at coordinate 44,452 of NW_003163303.1, forward strand.
GTAATATTCATCATTATTCCAAGAGTTTATGAACGATTCTCCTCATTCAAACAAAGAACAGACATCAAAATGACATCATCCATTCCAAAAAAGATTTTAATGACATTGAGACACTTTATGGATATTGTCACTCATCCTCCTGTATTTTTTGCATTGGGATCTTTATGTGGATTTTTAGAAAATTTTGCAAGAAACATTTTCAACTTCAAGTCCACAAATCCATTCTATCAAGTTTACTTTTTCGGAATTTTCAGAGCACTCAGTTGTGCCTTACTATTGTGTGGCTATTCTTCATTAGTTATTTCATGGGCTCATGTTATTGATCTATCAAAGAGAAAGGCTGTTGTGGAGGAGGGAAAGACAGAAAAGAAAATCAAACTCAGAAAGGGATTGTCTGTCTTTAATCTTTCAGTTTTAATCATTTTCTATGTGGCTGTAATTGTTGTGATTATTATTTCCCTGGGAATGTTTGTAATCTTCCAGAACGACACTACAGCTTGGATTTTGATGGCTGCTGCCATCTTGTTCTACTTATTGACCTTTGTTGCTGGGTTTTCATTCTATGGTATCAAAATTCTAGTAACTTTGAGAAAGACAAGCAACTTTGGAAGTTTAATAGAGTACAGATTCACAAAATTCATCATGGCTGAAACTTTTCTCTTCTTTATTGTGTGGGCTATTTGTTTCCTCATGTTGTTGACGTACATGTTTGGATTTGACTTTTTGTCACTCTTCTATGGATTGAGTAGAGTATTAGTTGGAGATGCTTCCCTTGTTGCCATGTTGGTGCTCTCCTCATACATTACATTCAATGAACCAGTGTTTGCAAGTTTGTACGGATGGAGAGCATTGAATGTTTGGAAAATTGTAACATCATGTGGATATGAAATCTACAGAAAGAAGAAGGAAGCAAATGAACAATTAACAGTGAAGGAAATAGATTTGAAACAAACCAAGGTCGTTGAAGACAAAAACGACAATTTACCAAACGACACAAACCTCAATTCGCCAGAAAATTCAAAATCAGAGAGTGTACCCAATCAAGTTGTGGATAGTAATCCCGAGGATTCTCAACAAGCCAATCAACACGAGCAAGTATCAAGTATATAACTTTTTATTGCATCCAACAATGTCAAATGTATTTAATTGTGAAAAATCCAAAGACAGCAAATTCCTTAACATGACAATCTTCATTATTGCTTTAAACCAACATGAAATTTCATTCAATTAGACTCAAACAATCAAAACAAAATGGACGGAATTAATTTACTCGAAACTGATCATACCAAGCTTCGTGACAAGATTTCACAATTCAGAAATAATGATAACTGGACAAGTCGTCAACTGTTGATCAAGGAAATTATTTCAAATGTGTGCCAACACACTTCTGCTGAGGAAAGATATCTCTACGATTTGATTACCCAAAAATTCGACAATGGAAAATTCCTCTACGATAAGCAATTGATCGACAATCAAGTCCACAAGGAAATGATGCAATTCTTACTCGACAAGATTGATATTCTCTCAGTTGGAAATATGTCATTCCGTGATTCCTATCAACAAGAATGTGAAAAACTCTTCTCAGTTCTCGAAGATCACATGAAGGAAGAAGAACAATTAGTTTTCCCTAAACTTCGTGAAACTCTCAACACTACTGAATTGAGTGATTTGTACAAGAATTTGGAATGGGCAAAACAAAATGCTCCAACCAGACCACATCCATCAACTCCAGTTGTTGGATCAAAGATTTTACATCCAGTTGCTGGACTTGTTGATTCACTTACTGAAAGTTTGACTGGAACTACTAATGTTAACAAGTAATTCAATTGAATCAACACAGTTGTGAACTAGAATAGATTGATTTAAATTGTATTGATAATATTAATAAAGTAAAGGTGTGTCAAGTGTTGTTTACAATAAGAATGTTATTGGAAAGGGCAAGAGAATTAAATGTCAATCAGTTGTTTAACCTTCCATGAATGTCTTTACAAACGAAGGAGCGTTCCTTTTCATCTAATGCCCTTCTAATTACTCTGTGTTTCGCTCACTTCAGCAGAACAATTATGAAGTATCGGATTTTGAAAACTAAACTTAAAAAAAAAATACGCAAACATCTTCTGCTGCTGCTATTAGAATTTAAACAAATAATTAACGGTTAATCCTTCATCACTCACAACACAATGAATCCCGTAGATCCGAATTGGATTGAAACTCAACATCGTTCCTTTTTAAATTGGACGAATAGTCAACTACGAAACAAACATGTTCAATTGACTAATTTAACAGAAGATTTAAAGAGTGGAGTCCATTTACTTGAATTACTCTCCGAATTACTTCATACTCCAATACACATTCCAATTACAAATCCACAGTTTAGAATACAAATGATGAATAACTTGACAGAAGCTTTGGAAATTATTCGAAAGGATTGTGACATTTCCTTGATAAATATTGATTCGAATGATATAGTAGATGGAAATACCAAGTTAGTTTTAGCATTAATTCACTCATTGATGTATAAATATCAAGTATGTAAAGCAATGAGTGATGACAGAAATGTCATTGACAAGAATACGCCAATGACAGTTGTTGAAAAGCAATTAATTGATTGGTTGAATTCAATTTTATATAATTCTCAACCTGTAATTACAAATATTACAAATGATTGGACAAATGGTGAACATTTGAAAAATCTAGTTCATTATTTTCTTCCACATAATTTCGAACAAGTATTCGAAAGTTTGAATTCAATGAATCCGACTGAGAAAATTGCAGAATGTATTAAATTAGCTGATCAAGAATTGAAAATTCCAAAGATTTTAGAAGCTCAAGATATTTCCAATGGTCCAGATCAATTTTCCATGTTGGCTTATTTATCCTATTATAGAATGGCAATTAAGAAACAATTAGATCAGAAACCACCATTGGTAGAAACTGTTTCTAATACTCCTCCTCTTCCTCAACCAACAACCAATAGAAGTGGTACAAGTTCCTCCTCCTCCTCAACAACAACCATCATTGGTAGCTCAACAAGTTCCTCCTCCACCAATTCAAGTCGAAACTAAACCAATTTCACAGCCAACAGTTTCTTCTATGAATTTTGATGATATTTCAAGTGCTCCACCATTGTCTCCTCCTTCCATTGATGAGCAAAAATTTAATTATCAACAACAACCTCCAGTCCAGAATTGGAATTTACAACCAAGTCAACCAGTCCAACCAGTTCAATATTATCCACAATCTCATCAACAATCATTGACCAAATCAACCTATCTTCCAGATCAATCCAATCAAGCAAATTCTCACATTTCTTCATTATATTCACCTGGAAATTCAAATTCTGTTCAACTCATTCCACAAATTCCTTCTCCAAATCAACAAGTGTACGGACAAGAAAACAATCATCAATCATTGATGGTTCCACCACCTCTAATGCCAACACAATCATTGCAACCATACATGGATCCATATCAACAGTTTAATGGAATACCAACTCAACACATGATGATGATGAATCAATATTCTCCTCAAATGCAACCTCCTCCACAAATGCCTCCACAACAGCAACGACAACCAATGATTATCACCACAACTACTACTACAAATAATCATCAAGTATTCACATCGGATAATATGCAATATGGATATTATCAACAACAATTTTATTGAGTAAATTGAAAATTTGAAATTCAATAAATTTTTATTGTAAACTTTCAAGTATTGGGAAATTTCCACTTTTTTGATATGTTTGTGGTATTGATAGATACGAATCTGAATATGAATCTCTGAGAATTCGAATATTTTTCTTGTAATTTCCATTTTTGAATTCTTTTCAAACCTCATTTAGATCTAATACAACATTTCACATTCTTTCATTGTATTCGATAGTAGTACAATCCTATTCTAGCTGATTAGTATTGATTTTGGCGCGTTGTAGTTTTATATTCTCTGACACAAAATTCCTTAAATACTGAACTTTCGGCAGATTTCTTCCAGAACAGTTCCAAAAAAAACAAATGACCCCATTCAAGAATCTAGTGCTTGCACTATTGGGTCTTGTCTGCTTGACACTTATTACAAACTCTGTACAAAGTTCAAGCATGCCATCCATCATTAGAAGACAATTGACATATAAGAAATGTGAATCCATTGGTGATCCACATTATCTTTCATTCACTGGTCAACGTTTCGATCACATGGGTTTAGGAGATTACGTTCTTGCTCAATCATCTGATAATCAATTCACTGTTCATGTCAGAACTAGTAAGTGGGGAGGTGCTGCAGCTGTCAATTCCAATGTTGCTGTCAGATTAGGTAAAGGAGAAGATGATACTTTCGAATATGATGTCGAACAAGATGTTTTTTACATTTCTGGTGTAAAGGCAAGTGTAGCTGTCAATCAAAAAGTTTCACTTGGAACAGGTGACATTCACAGATTGAATTCTAACACTGCTGTCATTTCTGCATCCAATGGAGTCAAGATGACAATGTCTTGGTATCGTCATGCTGCTTGGAAACAACAATTAGGTTCGGTTGGCTACATTTCAGCTGTCATTGATGCTCCAAGTGATGTCAATTTCAGTAAGGGAATGTGTCTTGGCATTAATCAAGCATCTCAACAAGCAATTGACATTTTGCACAATCACGTTCAGAGAAGAATTGCTAGAAAGGCAGAACTCTTGAAGGAAACTCCAAAGAGAAAGAGAACTGCACGAAAGGTCTGTAAGAAAGCTGGTTTAAAGAAGAAACAAAATCCATTCGCTTGGAAGTCATGTGTCAAGGATGCCATTCAATCAGGTGCCAAGATTGGTTTGGCAATTGGTAAAACCATTAAGAAGGTTAAAGTTGCTGAAAAGAAAGTTCTGAAAAAGGCAATGAAGAAGAGAGGCAAGAAAATTGTTCGAAAGGTAAAGAAGGGAATTAAAAAGGCAGAGAAACAAGTTGACTTGTTGAAGAAGAAGGCTGATCAAGCTCAAAAGAAGGCAACTGCAAAGAAAAACAAGTGTGCTAAGCGTGCTTCCAGAAAGGCCAGACGTGCTGCTAGAAGAGCCAGACGTGCCCAAAAGAAACTTGCAAAGAAACAACAAATTCTTGAAAAGGTCAAGAAAACTGTCAAGAAAACTATCAAGAAAGTTGGTCGTCGTGTGAGAAAGGTCAGAATTGTCAAGAATTGGAACAAGCTCATCAAGAAGGTCAGAAGGGACAGAAAGAGAGCCATGAAAGCTGCTAAGAAAGCTAAGAAAGCTGCTAAAAGAGCCATCAAGGAAGCAACCAGAAAGGCAAGACAACTGGCAGAAGAAAAGAAGAAACAAGCTGAAGAATTAGCTAAAAAGCTCCAAAGAGATGCTGAAGCAGCTGCCAAGAAATTGAGAGATGCTGTCGAAGCTGCTGCAAGAAAGGCAAGAGAGGCTGCCGAAAGAGCCAGACAACAAGCTGAAAATGCCAGATTGAAAGCTACTCGTCGTGCTAGAAAACAAGCTGAAAGATTGGCCAAGTTGGCCAGAGAAGCTGCTGAAAGAGCTGCCAAGCAACAAAGAGCCATTCTTGAACAAATTCAAAAGCTTGCCAAATTGGCTGCCATCAAGAAAGCTCAACAACAAGCTGAAGCAAAGAAGAGAGCTGCCAAAGCTTTGAGAAAGGTTGAACAAGCCAAGAGAAAGGCAGCTGAAGCTCTTGAACGTGCCAAAGCGGAAGCAACCAGAAGATCTATTGAATTGGCTGATAAATTGAGAAAAGCTGCTGAAAGAGCTGCTAAAGAAGCAGTTGAAAGAGTCAAAAAAGTTGAGGAATTGAAGAAGAAGGCCATTAAGGAAGTTGAAGAAAGGGCCAGAAAACTTCTTACTGGAGGTGTTTCAAAGGGAAAGACTGTTTGTTTAAGACTTCCATAAATCTAATTCACCTAAGTATCAATTTGTAAATAAAACACGTTAAGATTTGTTTGTTGTAAACTAGACACAAAAAAATTTGTGTCAAGCCAAAACCAATAAATACGTTGTTTCATCAACACGATCAAAAATTTTCAAAAAAAAATGGCTAAAGCAACAAGAGGACCTCGCATTCATCTACCAACTGATTACAAACACAAAAAAATTGACACTTTTTGTAGAAATCTGGCTTCGCAATCCAATACTACTCAAGCTTCCTCCCCAACAAGAGATTTAGATGATTGTCAACCATTGGCAGATGACATTCCACTGGAAGAATGCGAGCATGATAATCAAGTAACAATGGCTGAGCAACAACTCATCGACAGTACCAAATTATCACCGTGGCTAAAAGCAGCTGTTGAGAAATTGTGGAAGTTATCAATCAGAAACATCTATTTGAAACAGCTCTATAGAGAATACAAGCTAGGAAGATTGTTCTTTGAGCTAAAGAAGCAATGGGTATTCAATTTAGATATAGAATCGGTTGATCCTGTTGTGGAGAGTTGTAAGTTGTGTGGCCACAAACATGTCAGCAAACATTTCCACATTCAACACAAGAAAAATGGAACAATCATCAAAGCAGGCTCAGAATGTGTAAAGAAGTTTAGAGTTGATGACTTGTCAAAGGAAGATTCCTTAATGGTTATCAAGCACTTGATTGGTTCCTTGCCATAACGAAAGAAAGAAAGGACTCTTATAATTATATGAAAATTAACCTTGTGTTCAATAATTTATTGTTCTGCTTCTAACTTGTTTTCTTCCTTTGCTTTATGTCTTTTCAATTCTTCTTTGATATAATCATTATAAATAGCCTCTGTCTCAATGAATACCTTATTATATAATGTAAAGTTATCTTTGTTATCTTTGATATCCTTCTCAGCAATCATATACTTGGCTTGCAAAATTTCAACAGTTTGTCTTCTGACACTTTCCAAACTAGTTCTCATCATGGCATTAATCAAACCAATTCTGAACATGGATTGTGGAACAACCTTAATAATGGTACCAGTACACAGGACACCTGTTTTGAAGATTGTAGCATCAAGTTTACTTTCGTAAACAGTGGAGGCAACACACATGATCATTCCATTATTGAGATCTGTCATCATGCATGTGTTATTTTCACCTGTGGAAATACTCATCTTGAGATTCTTGGCAACTGTTCTCAAAGCAGAAATGGCAAGAGCTTGATAACTCTTACTGTTGAATAATTCTAACAAATCTACCAAGAGATCTGTCAAATTGACATCAATTGACTTGGTGAAAACGACAGCTTTCTTATAAATGATAGCACCACTTGCATCAGTTGGCATTGCAAAAGAATCGTGGAATAGCTTGCAGGTTTTTTCATCACAATCTTTAATCCACTTTTTCACAGAATTGTACGTAGTTTCGTCTGTAGTACTTGGGTGAGTACCTGTTGTAATAGCATTGATGGCTCCAGTAACTCCTGACTGAATGTCTTCAATAGGAATCTTATCAAAAACGTTTCCCATTGTTTCTAATTGTTTGTTCTTGTGTGATTTTTTTTGTTTTGTTTGGTGAAGTTATTAGTATTACGTGAGATGAAACATTCCAATACATGTGATTTTTCGAACAGTTTGGGAAATGGTTTACAATATCGTGTGAACTGTTAAGAGGAGTTTTCATCATTTTTGAATTAATAATCAGGCATGGAGCTGAATTTTGATCAATGATATCCTAATACACGGAGAGGTCCTCATTTGTTTTGGATTACTGTTCTGTTTAAATCAAAGTACTTTACAATGAAGCATTTACAGTTTATTTACTGTAAAGCGTCCTAGATCAAAAGATAACCCATAAAAAATTAATGTAATTGACCATCTTGTGTATCCAAATCAATATTGGATGATATTTCAGATCTAGTATCACCAAAATCAGAGTATGAACTATATAAAGGTTGTTTCAAACTGGATGAATCAAGTGAATTGGCAAATTCTTTAACTTCATCTCCTCCAACTTCGTCCCTCTCCCTAACAGAAGGCCAAACTCCAAATATTACAAATACAAATAAACATGAGATGACCAACATCCACCCCAAAACAAGTGACAAAATGTCATATTCATAAACAATCTTTCCATCAGGTGATTGATTTCTATGATTGGTAGAAAATGGTTGAATGCACTCAGTTACAATATTCCAAACAACGAGTATGAATAATAGAACAGGTCCAATGTACTTGATGGAAATGCTCCACAAAATGTAAGGTCCAAATGAAGTTTCCTTGGAGAATCGTTCCCTTACATGTTCAATAGAAAAGAAGGAAACCTGTTTGAAATTATTCCAATTCTTTTCCAAACGGAATTGATTCCAACGTTTTGAAAAGTATTGGCAAATAGAAATCCAATAGGTTATTGATTTGGTTCTTCTGAGTGCCTTTTTCTTTTTTCTATTGACTCCTCCATCTTGGTTGGAAGAGAACCATCCAATCATGACACATTCCATCATGGCAATCATTCCCATTCCATAATTTCCAACATAGTGATCTACAATTTCCAAAATATAATACCCATTGGAGAGTGTGAATGGCACTGCAATCACACAAATGAGACAAACCACAATAATTGAAACAACTAATCGTCTGGTATTTCTACGAGGTATTTGATTCTTGACAATATCAATCATGGACTCTACAAAACACATTATACTGTTAAATCCAACAAAGACTAGAGAAAGCAAGAGAATGAACACAAAAATTTGTGGTGTTGGGAATAATCTAGAAACTACTTCAATCATGACGAATAGAGGACTCGCAATCGCAGGAGTAAAGAGTGAATTGATTTCATAAGGACTGGTCCTAGTAGTCGAAAGATAACCTAAACTAGCATAATAGGTCAATCCACTAATTAAGGAAAATAACAATCCAAAGAAAATGATAGTCCACGAAGTGAAAATAGTATCCTTCTTCGTCTTGTACTGTGAAGCATGAATAGCAAGAGCACCATTGGCAATACCATATGTGAAACATAATTGTCCAAAAGCTCCCAACCATAAATCTCCCTTTGCTAATAAGCTCCAATTTGGTCTGAGGAATTGCAACATTCCTGAACTAGCTCCAATTTCCAATGACACTCTAACCAATACAACAATCATAACCACCAGATACGACAAGCTCAATAATGAAATGATGACTCGAGAAAATCTATTGATGTACTGGGCAAAAACGAGCCAATAGGTAAGAAACCAGAAACAAACTAGAGAAACCAGTATTGGCCATGAAAGGAATCCTGAAAGATCAAATGAGTGATCTGAGAGATGCAATATTTCATCGTGAAAGAAGGTTTCTGGTTTATCAGACCATGGAAATCTATATTTTCATCCAAAATATTGAAAAACAATGTTTCCAATTCAAATTAAATTGAAATACGTACTGTTCCATAAAAACATATCCAAAATAAGTTGCAATCCAACAAGTAATCACAGAATAATAAGAAGCAATAATCAAACTTCCAAAAACAATTGCTGCCATTCCAATTCCACTAGCTCTCCTATTCCACCTTCCCAATGCAAAGACAATCGATTGCTTGGCAATAGAACCCAATGTGAAATCCAAAATAATCAAAGGAGCTCCAATGATCACTAATAATACAATATATGGTATAAAGAATGCACCTCCCTCGAATTGGTGCACTAAATAAGGGAATCTAATAACACTTCCAAACGTCATTGAGAATCCCACTGTTAAAATCAATGATTCCAACATTCTTGCAATGACAAGGCTCTTCTTTTCATGTACAACAGAATTGCCTTGATCATTAGCAGCAGATGAGTAATAGTACAATGATGTCTGGTTATTTCCTCCGATTCCATGTTTGACAAACTTGTCATCAGCACCATGAGCACCACCACCATCATTAATACTCATCATTGAAGGAGAAGAATTTACAAAATGATTAGATGATGAAATTCTGTGATTTGTTGATGGCTTATCTTCATGACTATCAATGGAACCATAATGAGTGGTGGGAATGTAATTGTGTTGTGAGGATTGCGAAAGGGCCCTTCCTCTCTGCTTATCATAATATTCATCATCATCATAATACAATTGATTATTATTCATCATCTTGTGTTATTATGTACAATTATGTGTTCCGGTGATGAATTTGTTATTAAATTAAAATTATAAATATATTCTCTCAATAGAAGTATAAAATCCTTCTATGAATTATTATTGTGTAATAACAAGAAGTTTCCCTGATTGAAACTCTAATGAGAATCTTGACAAAAAAACTTTGAAAAAAAGGCGCCAAAGTGGAGATGTTTTTTTAGCTTTGGAAAGAAGAGAGAAAATCTTGGAAGAAAATCTTGCAAAGTTCCAAAAAACTGTAGTTGGTTTGAAATTCTCTGCTAAATGAAAGGTTCCTTATTACAACTTGAAATGCTGCTGAGAATATAATGGAAACAAGATGGACACTTTACAATGCTTTACAAAATTCAACGATTATCTTTTCATTTCACAAATTTTCCTTAATGATCAATATGAATTCAACAGCTCTTAGTTTTTCCTAATCAGTTCAATTCCACGCCATAGCACAACGACTAGCATTGATCCGTTACCACACAACAATCTGCATGCACTAAATTTCCCGCCAAAATAAAAACCAATAATCAAAGCCTTGCTCAATCCAAAGCAATAGCAAAAAAAAATGAGCGCCAACAATACTAAACAACTTTGCTGTTCAACTCTTCGAGATTGCTCACTTGAAAAGTGCTGGGGAGATGAGTGCTCGGGCCTTTGAGGAAGATCCAGGCTGTTCATACATGTTTGTTGATTTTGAAGGAAAGGCCAAGTTGGATATTTTAGCTTGGTTCTGGGAAAGATATTTGTGGTTGAGTGTTGCTTTTAATCCTGAGAATTATGTAATTATGAATGGAGAGGATGTGATTGCCGAGACATGTATTTTGTTTCATGATGGACATGTGGTCACATTTTGGGATAAGATGAGAGCTGGAATTTTGAAGATGCCATTCGTGGCTGGCATGAACGCTGTCAATAGAATGTTGAAGAATGGAAATTTATCATTGGAAGATGATATATTGTGGGGGAAACTTGGATTGGACAAGACTAAATTCTCAAAAATTGAACATGTTGCTGTGGATCCTAAATTTCAAGGAAGAGGACTTGGAAGAAAGATTGTCGAACATAGTATTGAGAGAATTAGACAGAAGGGATATTCTGGATGTTTTTTGGGAACTCAGAAAAAGGCAAATGTTGATTTTTACACCAAATTAGGATTTGAAAAGGTTGGAGAACAATTAGTTGATGAAACTGCTGAAGATTCTCCTTATAAGTATCTCATGTTGATGAAATTTTAAAATCACCTCCATTCCTTAATATTAATTATTTAATTATTTATAGAATTAATTATTTAATAATTGTAAATTATCCACAAAATTAATTTATTAAAAAAAATGCTCAACAATAATCAGGCAATTACTACGAATACAAATCCACGAGTACTTTGCACATGTTTGTATCGTGCTCTGTGTGGAATGAATTCATCAACAAGACTCAAATTAAATAATGAACAAGATCCGAAGGCTTTTCTCAGATCAAGTTGTTTATTTACATTCATAGGAAGATCGGATGGAACAATTTCTATTTGGATTAATGATAGAGAGGAGTTTGTTTTGGATTTGATGAAAGAATTTTCTAAAGGCTCGATAAAGAAGAATTTAATGCCGAATGAAATTTTGATTTTGGAAAATGTTTCCATGAAGAATAATAACAAATCTAATTTGATAGTTCATTCTTTTACTATGATTGTGAATAGTAGATACTCGGAAGGTGGAGGAAGTGTTCATATATTTCAAATTGATATTTTGAAAGGAGAAGGTGATAAAAGATTTAATTTAACAATTTCCAAGTGGAATAAGTTATGCAATGGAAAGAATCTTATTGGATTGAAAGTATTAAATTGGAGTAAAATGGTTGGAAAGAAGAAGGTTATTGATAGATATTTGGTGGGAATAACTCTGAGTGGAGAAATGATGATTTGGGAGGAGAAGAATTTAGAAAAGCCACTTGAAATAGTGCCATTAGATTTGGAGTCAATTGTTGTTGATTTTGGTTTGTGTGATAATGCAGAACTAGGAGAAAATGAAAGGAGAGGAGCTGTAATGGTGGTTTTAGATTCACAACAAAATTTAAAGTGTATCAGTCTTGATATTTGTGCAAAGAATGCAATAACTATTAATGATAATTGCAATATTTCGTTGAATATCAAATCAGTAATTACAAAGATAACATCTTTAAACAGTTCTGTATTTATTTATGAAAAATCCAATCAGACACACATAATATCCAATCAACAAGAACAACAAATTAATATTTCATCAATGGAAGGAACTTTATTGAGAGAAATGAATGAAACACCACTCAATTTGGATACTATTTTGAAAATTATTGAACATGATGAAAATTCAATTCTAAAATTTAATATTACTAGAGATGGAATGTACATTCATCTTATTAACAAATCAAATCAATTATTAATTCTTGAAAGAGACGATTCAGCATATGCCCCTCTTTTCAAACTTGATTTAAGTGATTCCAAGTCAGCAAGTGCAATTTCATTCACAAGACAATCAGAATTCATACAAATCATTCCAGCTAACTTACTTTCCAGATTCCTCTACACAAATCCAGTTTGCATTCTCTCGAGTAATCATGAAAACAAGAGAAATCTCATGACCATTACTTGGCTCACACCTACCGACAATTCTGCTCATTTCATTTGCAGTATGAACAAGTCCAGACACTCGGCTTCACTCGTTCGAAGGAGTAAACAATTCACCCTCAATATTCCAACTCTTCCATTGGCAGATTATGTTTTGAAAATTGGAGGATGTTCAGGATCTGAAATAGACAAGTTTGCAACCTTTGTGAATAGTGACCATTCAACACCTAACAACATGAAACCACTCACCTTAATAGAAAGAAGAAATTCTAATGGCCTCTTCCATTGCTTTGAGGAATGTTGTGCACACTTGTGTTGCGTTATTGAGAAGGAAATGGAAGAAACATGTCCAGGTCATCATTTATTTTATTGCAGAATTGTTGAAGGTTATGTGAAGGAAGGATATTGGAAAGATGGAAAACAATTCATTCACATCAATGATTCTTATCCTCCATATCTTTCCTTTTTAGGATCTCAAGAATTTGCCCTAACAAGTTTGAATTCTTCAATTAAATAATTTATCTAATATTTACAATAATTTACAAAATATTATTGTTGTGGAAACCAAGGAATAAAGCTCGAAGTCTTTCGAATATATTCAACATATTCAGGTCTCTTTTCCTTCAAGTGTTTTTCTAAGAGTGGTCTTCCAGTAACATTCATTAACAAGTAAACCATGGCAATTGGACCCAAGAATAAGTGATACCACGAGACTGCAAAATTAATTCCCAAACTCATCACTCCAAATCCAATCCAAACCATAGAATCTCCAAAATAATTTGGATGTCTTGTATATCTCCATAATCCAGTATTTAAAACCTTTCCCTTATTTTCAGGTTTAGATTTGAATGATTCCAATTGTAAATCTCCAAAAGTTTCAAATAAAACTCCAATCAACCAACAAATAGCATCAATCCAAAACACTGCGGAACTAGTCAACTCACTTCTCAATGTTTGACACAACACACTTTGTACAACCTGTGAAAATATCCAAATCAACAATCCCTGCAACCAAAACACCTTCATCAAACTCTTCCACCAATAACTCTCTGGATCATTCTTTCTGAAATTGGCATATCTATAATCCTCATGCTCAACCCCCTCTCTCACAAATCTCCTCCCCAAATACAAACTCAATCTCAACCCCCAAGCCATCATCATCCCGATCAACATCCACTGATGAACATTCCACGAATAATCATTCACCATCAAATGCACCAACCCAACAAGAACAAATCCAAACCCCCAGAACGGATCAATTATTGCTGTATTCTTCAATCGCACTGAAAGAAGCCACAACAGTGAAACAGCCAACACGACAACGATCAAGGCTAAAAGACGCGGCGAAGAGGAACTTTCAAATTCTTGCATTTTTTTAAGATTGTTTTTTTGAGATTGATTCTTTTTGGCGCGCTTTTTAAATTGTTTCTCAAGTTCAAGTTTAAATATTTTTGACTTATTCAATTGTAATACTTGAAGATGTTAAATGGTATTTTTTAAATAGAGTATATTACAATGTTTTTACAGTAAATATTTTGTAAAGTATTTAATGAAGAAGTTTCTTTTCTGAACTGTAGTTAATGAGGAAGATTTTTGAGTGCAATCTTACGCAGCCGTTATTTCCATAAAAGTTTCGTCCAATGAGATGAAAAAAAATTTCTGCGTCTTACTGGATACACACAATCGAATTTCTGCGTCTTACTGGATACACAGTCGCTTTGTGTTAAAAATTGTCAAGAAATTAAAAAAATGGCCTCTCCAACAGTTCTTTTATCAACAACAAGGGCACTTTTGTTTCTTTCATTTCTTTTTGGTATCCACCACTTTCGAATACATAAATGCCACCAATCAAGATCCATTCTTCTTATTTCTCGATAGTAACTTGTATACGGGACATGCATGGTCTGGATTACATGCTTTTTATTGGAAAGACTCTTTCAATTTTACGGATTCGGCAAGTTTCGTAAAGTATATGCAACAAGAACAAAATATCAAGGTTGCATTCATGGGAGATGATGATTACAGAAATTATCTTCAAAAAATGTGGAGCGACTATTCGAAACTATATCAATTAGAAAATCTGCAATTTACCTATCTTCCAACAAGTGTTGGAACTTGCTTGACATATCATCCATTCGATGATTTTGATATTCTTATTTCATTGGATAGTTCTTTCTATGTTTCTATTCGAAAGTTCAATACTGGAAGAAGGAAACCTGATGGTCAACTCTATAATTTTACCGATTTTTCATCAGTTTATTTGGATGCACCATTTGCCTTATATCAATACGATTCGGATAACAGTACAGGGTATCAATACTATTCGAAACCTAATTGTACGAATGTCCAATTAGTTGCTGCCTATGAATCAGAAGTGCATATGAGTTATCTCTATTTGAAAAGAAATAATTCACTTTTATCAGAAAGAGAAATTGAGTTTCTAAAATTTGCAAATTCCTTGACGAATCTCAAAACAATTTCTTCTACAATGCAAGAAAGAGCAAATATGGAGAAGGCATATGGATTTGGAAATAATTCCTCTTTAGAATATTATCATTCATTATTCATGCCAGATTGTCAATGTGCGAATTCTGCATGTGCTTCAATTTCTTTTCAAGAATCAGATTATTGGATTATACCAGCTGTAGCTTTGATAGTGGTGCATTATTTGGTATTATTCATTTCGAAATCTTTCTTGACACCTTCCTTAAAAAGTAGACTTTTAATTCCATATTTGCCATTTATAGTAATATTTTTTGAAGCTAATAATTTTGGATTAATTTATAACTTGTGTTTTTATCCAAGAATGTTAATTTTTTCATTTGTTATTACTTGGTACATTATGATCTATTCCTTGACAATTATAAGAATTTACTATTTAAGAAATTTATATCATTTACTTTCCAAAAATAGAAAGAATATTGAAAAGAAACTTAGGTTTCAGAAAACAATTTCAGGTCCTCTCATAGGTCTACTATTCACTTTTGTGGGCGGATTTGCTCTATGTGCCTTCCTTTCCCTTCCATTTTACTTTGTCTTTATGTACATCCCAATTGGAAACGCAATTTACGTGAATATAATTATTGGAATTTATGTTGCAGTTGCATGTTTGGTGGGTTTATTGGCAATTGGCGCCGATTTGATATTTAATAGGAAGAAGATTAAGGAGAAGGGATTGAGATACTTGTTCTTCTTTGATGATCCTTATATGATTCGTATAGAGTTGATTCTAATTTCCATGATTATTGTTTCGATTATTATTGTATCGACGATACCTAATTCACATGGAGCCAGATTCGTTTCTTTTGTGATTTATGTTTGCATTGTGTTGATATCAGGAGGAATGGCCACACTCAAGAATATCTTCAACAAGATTCTGATAACTATTCGAAAGAATAAGGCAAATCACCACACAAAAGATGAAATTGAAATCATGTTACAAAACTCTGATTTTAGAAATATTTTAAGAGAATACTGCACCAAAGAAATGTCTTTGGAAAATTTCAACATTTTCACACAATTATTAGAAATGAAGGAAAAGAAAATTAATCTAACTTTTGAAATATTGAAAAATATTGAGGAACAATACATGGCACTGAATTCCTTATTCGAATTGAATGTTCCTTCTCATGTAAGAAGGGAATTTTATGTATTTTTGAAAGAAATGGAAAGTGGAAATAATTCGAAAGAAAACGAATTGAAGGAAAGTAAGGAAGAATCAAATTCCAATTTGGATAGATTAAATCTCATTCTGAAAGATTCAATTTTGCAAAATCTTGGAGATACACTCTCAAGATTAGAAACAACAAAGGAATATGAAATATGGAATGAAATTTATTCGATTCAATCCAAAACCTTACAACAATAAAGTCAAAAGATTATCAAGAACAATTATTACAACAATAAACTTCTTTTTTCAAAGTGTGATTCTTGAAAAATGGAAATATTTCTGATATTTTAATTTTAAATGAAATTTAACATTTCTATTTTAGTAAATTCGAATATTTGATCAAAGTTTGAAATTGAGAAATAAATTAGTTTGGTTTGTTTCATTTTGTGAAAATCCATTAGAAAGAAGATTAGTTTCTTTATGTAAAAATTCAGCGAACGTATCAAACCAAGAATATGTAAGAAACCCCAAATCCTCTTCTCTAGTGCAAAAATCCAATGAATTGTCAGTAAATGAAACTCTGCTGTTTCCAGAATATTCCTCATTTTGCATGAAAGCTTGATTCGAATAAGAATGTTCATTCGAATAGATTTGTTCGGTAGATGGAACATGTTCACCAATGTTAGAACATGTAGTATTGTTTTGAATGGAGGCGTGTTGTTGGTCAAAATCAGAAACGCTTTCGAATGAATTGTTGTTGGAACATGTAAGTGAGATGTTATTCGAAATATTTACATGTTGCTCACTCAACTGTTGGCATGGGTTACTTAGTAGCATGTTTGCTTTGATTGGTACTTTGGAGGTTACCACTCGATTAGTTTCTTCCATGTTTCCATTCGAAACTTCTTGTTGTTCAAGTCTTTGTGTGTCGACCATCTTGTACACAGTTAGGTCATTGTTATGTTTGTTATTGGAAACAGCAAACTCAAAGTAATTATTCAACAGCTTATCGTTTTGTAATGTCTTTCTTAATCTTGTGTTTCGAATATTTAATTGACGATTCCTCTTCATGACTTTTGCCTTCTCTTTGACATGGGTAGTTTCGTCCACGAAGGACATGCTGCAGCTCTGATTACTGCTAGCTGAAGATTCTTTCCAACAACCATTCACCATTAGGATAAAAAGAGATTCGAAAGTGTTTATATTTTCTTTTTTTTGAGAGAATATTCTTTCAAATATTCTATTCACTCCAAAAGCCTCAACAATTGGCATCTGCTTACGCATTAATAACACATGAAATTAAACTAATCATTATTTCTATTCGAAAAAGGCTCTACCTACCCTAAGAATGCAGCTCAAAATTTCAAATCTTACATCACCTCTAGAATTGTTCAAAGCGATGCCATTACAATAAAATTTACAAAAAATGAACTAACTTGTAAATTTGCCGGTTGTGTTTTGGATTTATCATTGTTAGAGGCAAATTAAGCTTCTTCCTCTCACCTAATGAAGGTGAAGAAGATGAACCTTTGAGATTAATTCTGAAAAAAATTGAAATTAAAAGATGATATGTACCACAGTAGCTTTGATTGCTCACACAAAACAATATTATTAAGGAATTCTTTTTCATTCTTTTTTAATTTGCAAATATCTCCCTCATGAACCCAATTACCAATACTACTACTTCTCCTTCTATGATACATTGATAATACTTTATTATTCAATCAATTTCCCAACTCGCTTCTATTATCAAAAAAATGTTCAAGTCTTCCAATCTCAAACTCTTCAAAAATTCTTCTTCCATTCTCCGTTCCTCATCATCGTCATCACCAATTATTAATAATAATAATATTAATAATTTTAAAAAATATTCAACAACAGCAACAACAATGGAATGGATTCCAGTTTCTAAGGACGGTCAAGTCAAGAAGAGAATTATTACTCAAGGTTCAGGTGCTGAACTCCCACCACACGGATCAAAGGTCTCTGTTCACTACACTGGTACTTTGACTAATGGAAAGAAGTTTGATTCTTCTGTTGATAGAGGCACTCCATTCTCCTTCAACTTGGGTCTCGGACGTATGTAGTATTTATTATTGTGTTGTTTAACAGGCTAACTGTGTTTGAATTTGTATTATGATATTATACAAATATTATTATGATATTGGATTTTGTTGATTTATTATTGAATTCAATAATAACGTCGTTTGATTATAATATTATTATTGAATAACATCGTTTAATTATAATATATTACTGGCTTAACAACAATAGAGGTTATTAGAGGTTGGGATTTGGGCGTCAAGACCATGAAGAAGGGTGAAAAGGCTATTCTTGAAATTCCATCAGAGTACGCATATGGCTCTCAAGAAATTCCAAAGTTAATCCCTGCCAATTCTACTTTGATCTTTGAAGTTGAATTGTTGTCATGGAAGTAAATAATTGGAAAATGATAATAATTAAATATTTAATAAATATTTAAAAATATTTATTTAAAATAATTCAAAAATCTGTGGATGGGATTATTCAACATTTGTATCAATGTCGAGGCAAGAGAAGAAGAGGATCAATGGTCAAACAACAACCAATACGCCGATTATTAATCAATAATAATATAAATGAACATATTGAACGGATTCATATCAAGAAGGCTGCCGACAAGAATATAGAAACAAAAAAATGTTCAATAAACTTGGAAGCCTTGTCCCAAGAGGCAACAAAATTCTCTCATCAACGCTATCATCATCAAGAACAAGCATTAAATTAAATAGTATCGGATGTAATAACTTTTCATATTCCTTGACTAGATTTGATAAAACAAGTGCGGAAACAAAACAAGCACCAACAACAGAGGAAAATACTGTTGCTACCACAACAATAAGTGAAAATACAGAATCAGCAGTTGCTGCTGCTCCATCGGAAGATAAATCAACACTCACATCAGGAAAATCATATAATGGAATTCCTCTTCATAAACCTCCTCAACACATTAAGAAATTGAGTTTCGTGGGTGCTTTGGCTAGATATACCTTCTACTTTGTCTTCTTTATTTGGATTTTCAGTGGTTATCCAATTTATACTGCTTGTCAATTCATTTATAGATTAATTCATGGAGAACCAGAGCCAGAACCAGTTGATGAAGAATAAATTCAATCCTTCATTACTGGAATGAAACCTAACAACACAAAATACGAAAACACTTAGTAGAGGATTAAGCAATTTGTACAAACTCGCATATTTTAATTTAAGGAATATTTCACATAAACACACAATAAAAGAACACAACTTTCTCAAATGAACCATTCCATGTATGTGAATAGGAAACTCAATTCAACAAATCCTTGCTGGACACGTTAAACATCACCCATTATTACTGAGGTTTTGAAACTTGCAAATTAATTTCCAATTACAAAAAAATGCCACCACGAAGAAAGGGACGAACTCTCTCGGTAGTTGGTTCGAGTCGTGGTGATGAAGCTGATCAGAGTAATTCATCCTCATCATCCACATCGACTGAATTGCAAGCTTATCTATCACCAACTAAATCAACTTTGGATGAGGAGGAAAATTCTTCTACAAATTCACCAAATCATATTAGTAATAATAATAATAATAATAGCCATAATAACTCTCCCTTGACAGCTATAACAACACGAAATACCAATAATAATAATAATTTATTTGTGAATAATAATTTAAATAATCAACAACAACAACAACAATATCAGAGGAGTTTTATGAGTTCGAGTCCAAGTGCGAATAGTCTTCTTTTTGGAGCCAATCATCATGTTATTCGTCCTACTAATTTTACAATCCACCAACAACAACAACAACAAACAACAACAAACAATGATAGGACAGATTCAGATCATTCCGAATCATTTTTGAGTAGGAGAACATTTTCAGTAGATTCATTTTCGGATAAAGGTGATAATGATGCTTATTTATCACCATGCTCGGATGAGGACGATTCAAATCCAAGTGGTTGGAAATCACCACTCTCTGCTCCAGTTAGGGTTGTGGATATTGCATCTCTCATTCCAGAAGAAATTGAGTATCCAGAAGATGATGACGTGGATGTTGACCCTGAATTGTTGGTCATTCGTTCCAAGTTGAATACTTCCGATATTCATGACTCAGATGCAATTGATCTCGTCATTGAGAATTCAAAGAAAAAGATTCCTACTAAAAGTCCAAGATCCAAAATAGTTGATGAAACACCATTCTTCCAAGCTCATATTCACTACGACGATGATGATAAGCAGACGAATAATATTGAAAAGGTTACCACAACTTGTTGTGGTTGTTTTCTTGAAAAAATCCCAAAAGGAATTAGAACTAGAGTTGGATATTGTGGAAAGAAAGTTTGTGCACCTAGATTTAGTGTCAGTATTGGACTATTTATTGCCTTTAATACAGTAGCATTTATTTTGGCTGTCTTTGGTATTGCTGTACTAGGATTGAGTTATGGAGATTATCCTAAAATGCAAAGGGATCCAAATGCTATTGCTTACCTACATAGGGGATGTTGTGAAGTTTTTCTACAGGAAAAACACAGTACAGTCGATAATGGATATCCCTACGATGTCTATTTAAGAGTACCCATTCTAGGATTTTCATCAATGACTGAGGAACAGCTTGAAAAAAGAGGATATGATATTAAATGTGAATATAATCAGTATTCACATAGAATATTCGATTTACACATTGCTGGAAGTGCTCAAAATTTTACAAATAGATCCTTTGTCGATTGTTTTACAGATAAGGAGGAATTAGTAGTCTATTTGGAACCTTACAGTTACATGTATGAGGTGTTTCATTTTGTTGGCATTGTTTCTCTTGTTCTCTCCTTTTCACTATTCTGTTTGGCATTTTGTAGCTTTGGTCTTGCATGTATTGCCTTCAGAAAGAGAAAGAAGAACTCCTCAGCAAAACGTACAGGTTGTTGCAGTTCAATTCGATTATTCTTGTGTTGTAAATAAACCAAAAAAAGGACAAGTGAGAACAACAACAATCACTAGTACAGGTGCATTTGTGAACAAATGTCCAAGAGAAGAGCCGAGACCGATCCACAAGTACTGGCAAAGGAGAGGAAGTTGCCATCCAGCACAGCACACTTTATCACCAGATGTTATTCATCAAATTTCATTATTTGTGAATTTCTTTGATGGAAACAAGTTAAAACATGTCGATACAGAGAATGAAGAAGAGGTTGAAGATGATAATGAAAATAATAGCACACCAACATTTGATGAGCAATTTAATTTGTTGAACATGATGCTAATTGATTCACAATGGAATCAAGTGTTGAATTCCGATGAATATTACAAGGATATAATTTCAACGTTCTTATCCCAAGATGTAGCACCACACTATTTCAAAGTACCAGGTTATGGAAGAAAGAAATTGGATGATTATGAAGTTTTAATAATGAAGGGAATTTATCAATCATGGAAAGAATTATTTGTTAATTTGTAAGTTTTTCATGTGTTCAAAATCTGATTAAACATCTTGATAGATTCTTTAGAAAATTCGAAACATTTAATGAACAATACCATCAGGCAGAGACTATTCTTGCATTTGAACAAAATATCAGATACGGAAGTGAAAAGGAAGATGACGAAGAAGAAGTGGAGGATAATCAAGACGAGGAGAGCAATGAAAAAACCAACTTGACCCTATTATTGAAAGAAGAGGCAACTCTTTGCATTAAAGCAATTGAACAATCCAATGACACAACAGATTCCCTTCCTATTGGATCTTCTAAATTTGGAGGTAGACCTGATTTACCAAATGATTGTGTGTGGCCAACTATGAAGAATGATTCAACAACACACATGATTTTTGTTGGTCAAATTAACTTGAAAGACTTGAAAAATTGTCATGCACCTAAGGGTGTATTACCAGTAACTGGTTGGATGTTCTTCTTTATGGATTGGGGAGTTAATGGAGATTACTTTTCATTTTATTGGAATGGACCGGAATCTGAACTAAAAAGACATGACATGCCAGAGAAAGTGTACAACGATACCAAGTCTTTAAAATCAGTTTCCTTAAGTTTTGAAGAAATTGTTCAACCTTTAAAGAAGAGTTCTATTGAAGAGCATGAATTACCTGAGGATGAAGAAGTTTTACTGCCTGTTGGTGGTTTTTCCTCAATACTGGGCTATCCTATGGCTTTCCAAGATGATGGAAATTACCTTCATACTAGTGGAAAGGTTTTCCTTTTCCAATTCAGTGGTTCAAACCAAGTAGACATTGATATGGGTGATGCCAACTTTTATTATTGTGCAAATATTGAAGATTTTTGTGGAGAAAAGACCCAGTCCAAGGTTGGTATTTATTCTGAATTCCAATCTTAAGCTGCTAACACGACATCCATATCATTCTTATCTACTTGAATTCTAATTGGTTCCATAAATCCATAATGGATCATTAATCTATACCATACATTCCATAACCATTGCTTGTATTCATAAATAAAGAGAATGGTTTCGAAATGTAAATATTGAGAATGTTGTTGATATTTCAATTTCATGTAATTCCACATTGACAAATTTTCACTCAAAGGTTTGCCTTCTTGACAAGCACTAAGAGTGTCTGGAAGAGATTTAGAATGATACATTCCTCTTGATGCAATTCTTGCATTAATGACATATCTATTAACAGGAACTCCCATCGATTGATTAACATATCTCAATAAATTATTGGTTCTCATAATTAACAACATTTCTGTTGGCATATTTCTGACCATTTGTTGGAACTTGTCCATTCTGTGCTTGATAATTCCCTTAAAGAAGGTTTCAAATTCTGCCTTTGTTCCATGAGATGACAATCCAATACCACTCTTCTCATCATAACCTCTCATTAAAATCAGAGAGGCATACAATTGAGAATCATCAATACCCAAATCTTTACAATATTGGTCAACAACTGGCTTGTCATGCATTACCAAAGCTCTCCAAAATCTTGCAAATTTCACTCTGAAATCTGGATCCAATGTCTGATACAAACCATGATCGAGTAGGACAACCTGTGAATGATTTGGATTTTTGGGATGAGCCCTCACTAGAATATTCCCAGGATGTGGATCAGTGTGGACGAAACCAAACACAAAGATCATCTTGGCAAATATACTCATAGTTGTCTTGGCAGATTCGACCATTCTCTTATGATCCATATGTTTGGTAATAGATTCAATGTCACTAATTTTCCATCCATCGATAAATTCCATTGTGAGAACTCTTTTTGAAGAGAGTGGTGAAACAATTTTAGGAATGTAGAGACTTTGGGTGATTCCTTCTTCCTCCTTCTCAAATAATTTTCTAATCTTGTTTGAATTTTCATGTTCAATGTGAAAATCCAACTCTTGATTCAGAGTATCGTCCAACATTTTGCCCATCCATGAAATGTTATAATGAGGAAAGAAGAAGTGAATAATCTCCATGGCAGCTTGCTTGGCAATCATATCTCCCTTATAGAAATAACGAATGGATGGATATTGAATTTTCACAGCAACTGTCGATCCGTCCAATTCAGTTCCTTTCAGTGATTCAATAGCCCCTTTTCTGAGCTTTGCCTTGTGTACTTGTGCCAAACTTGCTGCAGCAATTGGCAATTCGTCAAATGACTCGAAAATATCTTCCAATTTCCTATCCTTCAATTCTGGATGTTTGTGAAATTCTTCCTCAAACATGAGCCTGATTTCTGATAAATCTGCCTGATAAGGAACCTTATCTTGCAAGACTTGGAGTGTCTCTGTCCATGCATCTGGTAAGAAATTGGTCATTGAGGACATGTACTGACCAACCTTGATGAAAATTCCTCCCAGATCAATAAACAAGTTCAAAAATTTGGTGGCACTTCTCTTGTGGGTCTGATAGATGAGAGTTTTTGTCTCATCAAACTCTTGATACTTTCCTTCGAGTGAATCTTTCAATCTCTTTTCACTTTCGATTAATTCCTTATCCCACTCATCACTTCCCATATTGTTGAGATAATCGTACAAACAACTAATTCCCACAAATCCCACTCGTGAAAATCTATAAGTTCCCTCCAATAATTGAATGAAATTTGCAACTAGATGCATAATTTCATGTTCCACCTTGTCAAGAAAATCCAAATTTGAATGATGCTCTCCTTTCACATCATGTTGTGAATAATGCCAAAGAAAATTTCTAAATTTCATCATGTGTGGTTTCATTGGTTTTTCTAAATACTTTTCATAAACCAAAATCAAGTAATAAATAACAAATAAATTAAACAGTAAATTATTAAATCTCATAAATTTTGATTTCCTTCTTGAATTTTGTTCGGACTTTTCATTGTTTTTTGAAATTTGTCCATCATTCAATTTATTCTCTTCTCTTGGTTGATGATTATTCAAAAGGATTTGCTCAGAGTTATGAAACTCTCTCGTTCGGAACAAATCAAACTTTGTATTCATGAATAATTTTGTCATCTTTGAATTATTCTTCATTAAACATGATAATTTTCTCTTCCCTAATCCACTCAACACTGCATTTGAAAGTGAGAGGGTATTTCCTTGTCGTTTCATCATTTTTTTATTTTATTTATTTGATTGTGTTGTTTTTAAGAATGTATCTGGAATTAATCTCAATTTCGGAGGAATGGATTGGAATTGAAGCGACACAGTAGCGAAAAATGTCATCAAGTATGCCACAATTTTAACAAGAAGTGTTTTGAAGGATAATAAAAAAGCCAACTTCCTTCAAGTATCATTCCTTAATCAATCCAAAATAATTGCCTCCCTTGGGAATCGAACCCAAGACCTCTGTCTTACTAGGACAGCGCTACTGCCAACTGAGCTAGGAAGGCTTACATTCAAGTTGAAAATTAACCTCTGATATTCCTGGCAAATACTATTTAATTTTTATTAAGAAAAGTATTTTCCCATTCTTTCATTGGAATATAACCTCTCGTTGATTTTTCTCTCATAACAGATAAATATTGTACAGGAAACTCAGCACAAGCTATTAAATGTTTTGGAAGATACAATTGCCCACCATATTCATGTTCCATTCTGATTTGATACAATTCTTGAAAGTAATGGTTATTTTGAGCATATCCATTTTGCTTGACCGCTTCAATTCTCATTTCTAAAGTTGGTGAATTAACATATCTTAGAGCTAGACCATTTTGTTTGACAGCTATTATACAAAGTTCTGGATCAGATCTCACCGAATAATTAAAATACTGAATACTGGTTCCATTCTGTTTGAGCATTTTCTTAATAAAATCTCTATCTTTTCTAATTGGATTCTGACTTGGAATAAACTCTATAAAACTCTTATTCGCATGTCTAGACGCCATTTCAATCATATCAGGATCATTTCTTAAATCCGTACAAGCAAATTCATATATTATACAAGAGCTCTCCAAAGCTTTCATCAATAATTTCTTATTGTTAAGAACTAAACTCTGAATTGTTGCAAGCCTATTGTAAAACACAAAGCAAGGCCAGGAATCTTGCTTGTAATACTTACTAGCAGCTTCAAGTGCTTCAATATTCATATCATGATTGGACTGAAATTCCTTGGAGGCATGGCACACTTCTAAGGCACATCTATTGATTGCTTTGCTCACTAATTCTCTATCATTTTTGAATTCTTCTGAAACATATTTCAAGAAGTTAATCCCATCTGGATGACATGGTTGAATTAAATCGAGTAGCTCCATCACCATTTGTTTGTTGTTTCTTATTCTTTCAGAAACATGGATTAAACTTGGTAATTTGATCATGGAAGCACGGACAATCTCAATATCGTCTTTAAATTGTTTTGGAAAATAATGCAAACAATCAAAATTTGAAACCAGTAACAGAGCACACTTCTTACTATACAGTACACTATCGGGAAGCCAATTAAACTGAATTTCCTTCCTCATATCAATGGCTTGTTTGATAATTTCCACACTTTCATCTTCATTCTTTCCATTAAAGTCTTGAAATTCTAAACGACCTCTGTGAAAGAGTTTCAGAGCATCCTTATTCAAAGCAACATCGTAATCTGTCAAATTATTCTCTAATGCAGCCTTGCAAATCATATAATTCTCGCGAATTCTCTTGGAACCATATGCAAGTGCTTTTCCATCAAATGAAACACTATTAAGCATAAATTCATCATTATCCAATAAACAATCTGTTGAGGAATATAACTGAATAGCCTGTAATAGAGATCTATTGGTAGAACTATCTCCATCGCTTGATAAGCTAGTTAATTGCTTCCTTAATATCATTCTATCGTTATGAAACTCTATCGGAATGTGAAATTCACTCATTTCTCGATAATCTGTACAAAAAGCCTGTGTAAGAACTTCATCCCTCCGATTATTCCACTTGATAAACATTTTTCTCTGCTGTGAAAACTTGTTTAAAAGTAACCGATTAAGGGTTTCGTTTTTATGAGTCGTTTGTGTGAAATCGACTAGTAGAAGACAAACAGTCATTTTTTTAAAGTTGCTATTATTGATTTTACAACTATTTTATTGGTAATAAGCGAAGTTAAAAAGACTACAGCACCACAGGTTCCCAAGTTGTCTCCAACCTCAGTACTGATGTGGCTCGACGATGCTTAACTTCTCAAATCGGACGGGATGAGGTGCATTCATCGTGATATGGCCGTAGCCATCCATAACACCAATTTTTCGATCTTCAAATCATACCAAGGTCAGAGCGAAAGATAAGGATGGGATGAAGGTTGTGAAAAATATTACAATTTATTCATCATCTTCATAGTCATCATCTTCATAATCACCTTCCTCATCATCCTCATCGTGATTAATACTGTGTTTGAAAGCAGCTTCTTCCTCCAATTTCTTTACCTTCATTTCAATAGCTCTTTGCTCCAAAACACAATCTGAGAAAATTTCGGCAATCTCTGCCAAGACTTCAAAATCCACTTTTTGTAACTCTTTTGCTGCACCTTCTAACTCATCACAGCTGAATGCTCCACTCGATACAAGTCTTCTGACATATTGTAACAAACTCTCTTTCAAAGAAATGTCTGCTATAAAATCGGCCATTGAATAAATATCAATAATGTACTGAGTAATGGTTTCTTGATTAATCTCAAAGGAAGGATTAATGTCAGTAGTGTCGCAAGTTGGAAAAGCAGATTTACATAAGATTACATTTTCAAAATCCACATCGTTAGTGTATGCAAAGTATACTAAGGCTGCTACAGAAATTAATGGATGGGCTTGGTCTTGCAAATAAAATATCATTGAGACATCTGAAATATCAATCACATTACTTTCATCCACAACCATATTGTTGAACAAGTTGTTAAAATATTCATAACGAATACAAAGGAGTGCCTTTGGTACTGTAATTTTCCAAGTTTTGTCTTCAAATGTCAAAGATAAAGTAGCGTTAGTGTTGATTTGTGAATATTGAAGAGAGCTATCCATAAGCATGGAGAAATTAGTGTACATGTATTCTCTTGCCAATCTTACTCTCTTAGTTTCATAGCTATCGATCTGAGAAGTGCAACAGAGCTTGAAAAAGGAAATTTCTTCTTCTGAGAACCCTTTTTGACTGAGGAAGATATCAATATGTTTCTCTCGTGTTTCGTTGATTGTTGGGAGTACATTAAAGGATAAATAATTAGCAGTTAAAATTGCCAAATCTTTCAAGATAGCATCATTTGAAAGTTTAAGCTTGTCCCAAATAATCTTGAAAAGAGAAATACCCTTCCTGATATCAATTGATATATATAATAACTTTCTTAAATAATCAATCATTTCTTGAATGCCAATAGAACAGACAGCTGAATATATCTCTATAAAGTCTTTAAAAATTGGCGTGTCTTTTTCATGATATGGAAGACTGACATCATTTGGGGTTAACTCAATACCATAGCAATACCTTAGTAAACACTTCAATGTCAATGTAGTAAAGTGTGTAGTGTCAAGCTTTTTCTCAAACAATTCTCTAAAATATTGAATATGGGATAGCATGAATTTGTGGCATAGGAATCTGTCACCATCAGTTGATACTAGGGTATAATCTGAATAATTGTTTTCTTTAAGTAACTTCATGGACAATTCCTCAAACACAGCATCAGTAGAAGCACTTTTAGTTGGATCAATAAGTAGAGAAGGGTCGTTTTGATAATCAAAGTGAGTCAAATCAAAAGTAAGAAGGGAAGAATCATAATCAGAATAACCAGTTTTGCCAGTTTTACCTCCAAAGCTAAGAAATTTCTTAGATAATGTTGTAGGATAAGAAGAAATCATTGGTCTGGAAAATGTGGTCATACTATCTCCATAATCATAGAATAAGCAGTTAGATTTAAAGTTAATATCATTATAACCAATACATAATCCAATATTTCCTCCTCTGTAAATTATTTCATCGTCGGTCAGTATTTTCTTTTTTAATTTTCTCTCCTTGCCTAGAGTAATTCTCTTCAAAGAAGATTTTTCATTCTCTTCTTCTCTCTGAATATCAAGCATTGAAAGTGAATCATCAACTAGTTTACAATTTTTCCAAATTTCTTCCTCAATGTTATATATTTGAGTATCTTTAAATCTATTTATGTCGTTTCTTCCACCATGAAGAATTAGGTATTCATATTGTGATTCAAAGTTATGATTGAACTTCATAGTCTTTGAAATAAACTTTGGTTTTCCATAAGATTGAAATGATGATAATCCAGCTGCAAATCTAGCATCTGGGAAAGAGTAGTTACAATCAACACTGAACCAAGTCTTACAATTAAAGTCAAAATATTCCAACAAGTTAAGTGAAGAGCTACTCGCATAGTAATGGTCATTACTTGTTCTTCCACCAAAAATAAAGAACTTATTCAAGACCATTGCAGAACAAAGTACATGCCTGGAACTTGGTTTCTTACCTGCCAACACCTCGACATCCTTCCAAAGCAAATCTCTAAAATCAAATTCAATAAAATCATCGAATTCAAAAAGTGATCCCTCACCCCCAAACACTACAAATCCCGATTGATCTGATTTCAATTCCATAGCATGAGCATATCTTTTACAATCACCAATAGGAACAACTGTCTCAAAAACACTTTGATAATGGACTTTCCTCTCGTGTGGATAAGGGTAACCAGTTAGATTTCCAGTTGCTTGCCTCCAGTTAGTTAATCCTGTGTCACCAAGATGTGTTTTCCACTTGAATGTATTCAAATCCAATTTAAAAACGCCAATATCTAGAAATTGATATCCCATATTGCTCTAAATGAATCATTCAGAAATGCAAAATGAAAAATAAACTCACCACATTACCACCAAAGAAATAGATTGCATGATCAGCTCTTCTATAAACACATTTCATTCCCCATGCCTGACGAATTGCTGAATTATTAACAGAGTGTTGTTGCCAAACACCTGTTCTCAAATCTAATTCAAATACTTCAAGATCTCCACTCACAACATGTTCTTCAACAACACCACCCATACAGAAGAGTGAATGTCTCGGAGGACAAGCCACAAGAGCAATTTGAGATCTTTGTGAAGGAACTTTGCCTCGTTGTTGTTCCGCTGTAAATTTTCGATAGGGAATAAATGGATCGGAGCAAATATCATTCATGAAGCGAGACGAAGTGGTCGAACCAACACTAACACTCTCGCTTTGATAATTTGATGACATTTTTTTAAAAATAAAAATAAAATTGAAGAAGTGATTATTAGACTTATTACATTTATTGATTGGAATTTGATTCAGTTGGAAGGAAGCGTTGAAGACAATTCGACACCATCATTTTACAACTCAATATGTGTCTGCCAATGAGAGCCAACTCTTCATTTGTAAGATCAGAGAAATCCTTTTGGTCAATATCAAATCTGTTCATGGGAGCTTTGTAAATTTTGAGGTCATCATTGTGCTCTCTCAGTTTTTGCAAATTTTCAACTGCTCCTGACAATACTTCACATAATTTACCATCATCAATATCTTCATCTTTCTGGAGAAATTGGCATTCGTTCATCACCAGTATTCACTCTTTTAGCTTTTCTAAACAACCTTAAATTCAATTCAATTGAAAAATTCTTCTCTCTATTGGTCAAGAGTTCGTACAAATTCGCCAAGTAATCTTTTCTTTCTTTTTTCAATTCTTCCTCTGTGAGAGTCATTTTGTTGATCAATTTGGATCGTTCACGAATACTTTGCTCCACTTTTTCTGTTTCTTGTTGCAAAGATGTAAGTTTTGTAATTAATCGTTGCAAGCTGAGTTTTGTGAAATTAAGTGAAGAATAAGGATGAAAGACTTCTGCTTGCAATGGTGGAAATGATGATTCTGAAGCTTCTGATGATGGAGAATAAGAAGTATCATCAGATTCATTGTCTTCATCGTTAAGTACTTCCTCCTCGCTTCACCTTCATCAGAGGAAGAATCATTTTGTTGATGTTGTTCTTGTTGTATTTTACTCAAAGGAGGTTCTTTTGTGGGATTGATCATCTGTGTAGCAATGTTCCTCTTTGATTGTTGTCAAAAAACAGCTATTATCAGCAGAAACGTCTGCCTTCTTCAATTTAGAAGGCTTTTCTGCGTGATCATTGTCGGATACAGAAGCACTCTTTCTTTTGACCATTTTTTTTTAGAAAATATTTAACCAATTCCGCCCTTCATACACAAAATTTTGTTTTTCTTACGGAATTAAATTTAGTTGTGCAACACTTGACCAAGAATTGAATGTCGTAGTAGTGCATATTGTAGAGGTAGTATTACCTGAGAATATGAATCCTCAGCAGAACCCAATTCAAAATAATTTACTCTGCATTGCAGTAAGGGAATACCTTTAGAATAAATTTCGTCATTAGGAGTCAATTCTCTCATCAATTCCTCAATCATTTCGGTACTCACTTGTCTTTTCAATTCCTTCTTTAATCCAATAATTAAAAAAGTAATGTTTTTCTTACTCAACCAATCCATAATTGAATTTTCATTTAATTTTGAAAGAAAAAATGGAAGATATTTCATTCGTAAACTTTCGAATGATTCTTTCGAGCTCAAATCGAAACAATATACAATAACATTACTTGATGGTATTTGAGATGATATTATTCCTTGATAAATCCACTCTCCTGAACAATCCCACAATTGAATTGAAAATGTTTCATTTAAAGCTGAAAATCTTACAAATTCCACTTCTGAACTTATTGTTGGTTCTATTTTCGTTTTAAATTTAGAGTTTGGAATTATCAATCTATCAACAAAACATGATTTTCCACATGATTTAGGTCCCATGATGAGGAATTTCAAAAGTTTCCCACTTTCGGTAGTGTATTTAATATTTCTATTGAGAAATGGAAGAAAGGTTGAGTGAAAATGAGTAAAATATTCACTTGGTGAATTTTTGGGAATTGGTTTAAACCAAATAAAAGATCCATATTCTGAACTATCCCTCTCTTTCCAATTTAATCGAATCCAATAATTTCTAAAATTCCTGCTAACTTGTTTTAACTTTGTATATTCAATATTATCCAAATATGATAATATTAAACTGAGTAATTCATCAGGTAATTGTTTTTCTAATGTGGAAATGTTGTTGAAATTGTAAACTTTCCGTTTATCAATATCATTATCAACATTAGTTTCGTATTTTGCAAGAAATAAATTTTTCGGATAATGATCAATTATTTCTGATGGTGACGGAGCGAGTGTTAGTGATTGTCCCATTTTTTTTTTAATAATTTTCAAGATGACGTGTTATTGATTGTAAAATAATTTTCAATAATTACAAAATTAATAAAATGATATTGGAAAAATCAAAGAATAATTAACAAGAGTCTGCATACCTTATTGAAAGAAGGAATTTAATTTACTGAAAATAATGAACAAACTTGAAAACTTAGATTTCTCAGTTTTCTAATTGGTAGTGATTGTCCAAAAACCATTTTCATCCTGACCAACAGCAACATCAACACTGTCTTTGTGAAATGTACTCAAATCAATACAGGATACAGTGTTTGGATGAGATCTGATAATACCACCAGCTTCAAAATGAGTTTGATTGACAGCCAAATAAATCTTTGGAGACATTTTGATTTCGACATTGTTTTCAGGACCAACATTGGGAAATAAAACAGCTGGAGTGCCACTAATCATCAAACCAAGACTTTGGAAGGATCCAGTATTGTTCTCAATGTGAACAGTTGCTCCTGGAACGGCTACTCCACTTGATTCTTTGAAAATTGGAGCATCAAGATTTCCAGCCATCACAACAGACACCGATTGACCTTCAGAAACATCCTTTGAAGTTGCAGCTCGGACCACATTTCCTTGAGTTTTATGCGAAACAAAAGCTTTCAAATTCATTTCAAACACGACCGAGGCATGAGAAGAACTATCATTGAAAGTAATTACTTTCCAGGCCACTGGGAACAGATCATTATAAAGTATGTATGGTTTAGTTTCAGGTTGAGTGAAAATCATCAAAGTGAAAGGTTGTTTAGCTTCCTTGGCAGTAAAATTAAGAACTCTCCTAAAGACCATCTTTGCTTTTTTTTGAGTTTGAACTAATTTGGCCTTTAAATATCGACTATCACAAAGTCATCCAGAAAAGTCAGAGAAGAATTGCTGGCTTTTAAAAAATGTCAGTGAATGTATAATATTAAGGTGCTTTCAATGATTTTAACAAAAATGTTCAGATCCTATCACAGTCATTCACTCTTTGTAAAGAAATAGTTGTTGCCTTGACGACTTCAGTGAATGGACCAAAAACTCTTTGTAATTCTTCACTACTGCCTCTACTGTATTCACTGACTGCCTCAATGAGGAAAAGTTTGAGTGAATGGAAAATGAAATAATGTTGAATTGACAGTCAACTATAACAATTCTGAAATTGAAAATCATATGGCTGCAAAATATTTAAAAAAATGTTTCAACCACCAACTCTCGATGAATGCCAACAAGCTCTCGAATTTACTTCCCTCTCCGATCATGAAAAAACATGTAAATGTTATCAATCACAATATTTTGATCAATTGACAGAACAATTGTGGGGAAATTGGTTGAATCAACACAAGGAAAGTGGGCAAACTTTTAGAAATTTCATGGATAAACATCAGGATGATGATTTATATTGTAAACAGGAGGAAAGACGAGTGGTTTATATTTACCTGTTGGATAATGTATTGATGGATGGACAGGTTGACACAACAGCTCAGGAAATTCAATTCAAAGACAGAATTGGAAATCATCCATGTTTGAAAAAGGTGATTGAGTTTCTGAGAGCTTTTTATTGGGGAGTTACTGTGAAAGCCATGCAACCATCCGAGAAGCAACTTTCTGATTATAGAAATCAATTCAAATTTACGAATAGAATAACTTCGTTTGGGAAGAAACAGTTTCTAACAAGTGATATTATCAATTTTCTAAAACAAGTGAAACCTAAAGACTGTTATTGCATGTTGGCATTAACAAGTTTTGATTTGTATCCAAAGGAAGATTGGAATTATGTCTTTGGAATTGCAAATATGACCCATCAAGTTGGAGTTATTTCTCATTCGAGATTTGATCCAAACTTTATGAACAAGTTTTATCCGATTCTTTCAGAAAAGGAGAAGGAAGAATTGATTTTGAAGAGAAGTTGCAAATTGGCTGCCCATGAGATTGGCCATTTGTTCAAGTTCAAGCATTGCATTTATTATGATTGTCTAATGAATGGATACAATAGCTTAGAGGAGGTGGATGGGACTTTTATTGATATATGTCCGATAGAGATTAGAAAGTTGAAAGAGTCAATTGGATTTGATGAGCAGGAGAGATTTGGAAAGATGAGAGAATTTTTCAAAGGCAATGAGGAGTGTTTTGGGAAAGAATTGGAGTTTGTGGAAAAGATATTGAGTAAACCTTAATAACTGCTGTTATAGCTCAGGAATGTATTTTTAAGATATAAAGTGTGAAATCAGGTGTGGTATAGTGGTAGCATTCCAGACTGTCACTCTGGCGACCCGGGTTCAATTCCCGGCACTCGAGAAGTAATAGTTTTATATTTTAATCATTTCTCAATAATTTTTTGCACTTTCTTGTGGTATGGTTTTGTATCTTCATTTGATTTCATTTTTATTTTTCAAAAATATTTTGTAATTCCTTTTTTGGAAGCCTCAGAAGAACCATCATTTTTTTCACATCCCCTGTACTTTAATTTTCCAAACATTCTCAACCCAAAATCAATTCATCTCTCCACAAACTATTCTCCACCTTCACTTTCACCGAAATATCAATTCTACCATTCATCCTTTATCTCGCTCAATTTTAATACAACCAATCAAGCATACTTCAATATTTTGTAAAAATAGCAAAAAAACGCCATACGCTCGAGTTATTACTTGTTCTTTCCCGCCAAAATCTCAGTTAGTATTTGTGGTAAGTGAGAGGACAACTCATTCTTGGTTTTGGTGTCACTCATCTCTATGAGATCTTGCAAACTGGAATGCAATCACTCTGTAGATGCAACGATATCTACAGAAATTTTACATTTTCCTCAACAAAATCTTGATAAACTTAGAGATAAATCTTTAGCCTATACTTTAATGCACTTTCTTCAAGTGTTTATTACAGTTTGTTGTCATGTAACAATATTTGGAATAGAGCACGAATCTTGATTGAGTCACTAAGTTTTCCTTCTTTACAAAAACCAAGCATATCAAAAAATCCCTGCCTAAATTGTTCCTAATTTTTGCTCTTCAACATTTGATTGGATCTTCAAAAAGAGACTGGACGAATTGAATAGAGACACACTCATTACCGACTTTTGATGCTATCAATACACTTGTCTCAAAACTATTTCACATCTTCTATATACTTCATACAAAACTTATTCGAAACATATTGTTAAAACTAATCAACATTATCCTTCTCGTTGTATGGAATCTGATACTCCCAATTGATGAACCTGTATTGTCAATTGACTGCTCCACTACATCGAAATAGTAAAGAGTTATTCTTTCAACATCCAAAATGTCACCCAAACCGCTAATTCAAATGACTTTCTTCTTCGCATCAGTGATTCGACATGCTCGTGTCACCAATCCCCCATCATTTCACAACTAGTAATGTGTTCTCTCTGCTGAGCAATATTTAAAATGTCACTCGAGCCAACTGCCAATCAAATCATCCACATAAAAAAATTCACAATTTATAACAAGATGAATAAGACCCTCTTGTTCGCATTAGCCATGCTTTTCTGCATGGTTGCTTTCGTTTCTGCTGGTCCATCTGCCAGTGCTGAAACTCTCGCTGCCACCACATTGTGCAACACTTTAGGAAATAAAACTAAAGGATGTGTCAAGTCATCTAGAAAACTCTTGAAAAGAGTTCCAAAGAATAAGAGAAGACAAGTTAAGAGATTGTTAAAGAAGGCCAGAAAGAATGCTCGTAAAGCAAAGAAACAACAAAGAAAGCTCAGAAAATTGAGAAGATGTGCCAAGAAGGCTAAATCTTTGAAGAAGAGAAGACAATGTAGAAGAGCATTGAAGAAGGTTGTTAAGAAGATCAAGAAGGCTAGACGTGCTGCTAGAAGAGCTGCCAAGAAGGCTGCTAAGAAGGCTAGAAAGGCCAGAAGATCTGCTAGACGTGCTGCTAGAAGAAAGGCCAGAAAAGCTTTGAAGAAGGCTAAGAAATCCTTGAAGAAGAGAAGAGCTTTGAAGAGAGCTGTCAGAAAGGGTAGAAAGTTCGGAAGAAAGGTCAGAAAGGTCAGAAAGTGTAAGAGATCTTCCTCAAGAAAGACCAGACGTGCTGCCAAGAGAAGAGTCAAGAAGGCAGTTAAGAAGGCTTTGAGAAAGTTGAAGAAACAATTGAAGAAGGCTAGAAAGGTTGCTAAGAAGGCTGCCAAGAAGGCTAGAAAGGCTAGAAGATTGAGAAGAAGACCAGCTAGAAAATGTAGACGTGTCTCAAAGAAGTCCATTAAGAGAGCTGTTAAGAGAGTTGTCAAGAGAGCTGTTAAGAAGGCTACTTTGAAGCTCAGAAAGCAATTGAAGAAGGCTAAGAAGCAAGTCAAGAAGGCTAGAAAGGTTGCCAAGAAGGCTGTTAAGAAGGCCAGAAAGGTTGTCAAGAAGGTCAAGAAGACTTGTAGAAGAAAGGTCAAGAAGGCTGCCAAGAAGATTGCTAAGAGAAGATCTGCTGCCAAGAAGGTCGTCTTGAAGAAGGCTGCTGCTAAAAAGTTGAACAAGGTTGTTAACAAGTTGTTGAAATTGAAGAAGAAGCTCGGTAAGAGATTCAACCCAAAGAAACACATCCCAAAGAAGGTTAGAAAGGTCTTGAGAAAATTGAGAATTTCTGCCAAGTGTGTCAAGAAGGTCAAGAAGGCTGCCAAGAAGGTTAAGGTCTCAAAGGCTTTGTTGAACAAGTTGA
The DNA here is from genome assembly GCF_000004985.1 of Naegleria gruberi. NCBI lineage: Eukaryota > Heterolobosea > Eutetramitea > Acrasida > Naegleriidae > Naegleria > Naegleria gruberi. Next base: position 81,036 of record NW_003163303.1, read on the forward strand.
GAAAGGTTTCTTCCAAGTGTAGAAAGTAAATCAATTTCATTTGAATTTGAATCATTAAATTATTAAATACATATTTGGAAATTCAATTATTAATTTACCCATAAATTTGTTATTGTATTGCGTTTTGAAAAAAGCATGTAGATCAACAAAACTGATATGTATTGTAATATTATTTTAAATTGATTGGAAAAATTGTAAACTTTCAAAAAACGAAAAATTTGGTAATTCAAGATTAATTTTTTTTGAATTTGATAAAAAAAATGCTCAACAATACTTTGGATAATAATTTTTCAATTAATCAGAATTCTGGTGATAATAATGATGGAAAAAAGAGAAAATTACAAATTGCCTTTGATGATGAATTAATTAATCAACACGTTTCGGAGCAGATGAGTAAGAAGAGAATTCAGAATGATGAATTTGATTCGGAATTAATTCCTTTTTATCTGCAAGATGTATTTCTGGAAAATGTATTCCCGTTCATGAATGGAAGAGATTTGAATCGGATTCGATTGGTATGCAATAGTTGGTTTAATTTTCAGAAGGGAGATTATTTTGTATCGAATCATGTGGCTCGTTTGAAATTAGAACATGATGTATTGAATATTTCAAAGAAAAAGACTCAATTATCTATTGTGAGAATGCATTTGGGATACAAGCAAGGGAAAATGTTGATTATTCATATAGAAAAGAATGATTCTCTTTCAGAGGATTTAATTGATGAACATGTATTGGATCCTGCTTGTACCAAACAAATAGATGATACAATCATTTCAAAATTTGATTTTACAAAAATTAAATCAATTGTTGGATGGAAGGATGGAAAGAAACATGGAGAAGTTATTGATTATTTCAAAACTGGAGAAATTATGCAAATTGGACATTTTGAGAATGGAAAAAAGCATGGAGATTTTATCAAGTATTTCAACTCTCCTCATGTTGTGGAGAGGACATGTTCCTATAAGAATGACAAGTTGTGTGGTAAATTGGACGAATACAAGATAGTTCGCGATTTACAAAATCAAAAATTAGTGTTGAAAGATGTAGAATGTTCGTACGAGAATGGAAAGTATCATGGCGAGAAGATTGTCTATGATAAAGATGGAAAGATTACAGAAATTACCAATCACAAGAATGGAAAATTACATGGTGTTTCCAAATATTTCGAGGTTGGAAGAGGTTATTTGAAATTGGAAGTAAATTATCAAGATGGAAAATTACATGGCACCCACAAATCATTCTTTGCTAATGGAACACCATTTGAAACCAAAGAATATGAAAATGGAAAGTTAATTTCTCAAACAATTGGCTCAACAGGGCGAAGAACTAGTCAAGGATTAGAATCTTCTGATGAAGATCAGGATGAGGAAATCATCAATTCAGACAATGACAACGAAGAAGATATTGAATAATTGGATTTCTAGATTTGTTTGTTTCAAATTGTGAAATCATCACTTGTTGAAAAGGAACTTGTTATTTATAGAACTTTCATCATAAAAAAATGGAACCACATCACACCAACATCCATGAATATGAAGAACCGATAGGCGAGTCCACTATTGTAACACTTGATCACTATATCGGATCACGTATATTAACCAATTTTTATAGAACATCAGCTAGATTTAATAGTACACTGATCAATTTTGCACAATATCTTCAATTATTCAGAGGAGAGTTAAGGACTCAACAATCTCCAAAATTAATATTTAGAGCGAGTAGGGATGGATTTTCAGATGTGACTTTTCATAAACAATGTGATGATCAAGGAAAGATTGTAATTATTGTAAAATCAAAGGCAGGAGATTTATTTGGAGGGTACACAACCCAAACCTTGAAATTGGAAGATGATGCAGGAAGTAATGTAAAGGATGAACATGCATTTACATTTAGATTTGAATCTGATCGATTGCATATTTTCAGATTAAACCCACTTTATTCTGCACATGCATTGTATAGATATTCCTCCACTTATTTATTTGCATTTGGTTATTGCTTTTGGTTGTGTAACAATGCTGACAAACAAAACCTCTCTAGTTCACACGCTTCTACTGACAATTGCATATTACCAGAATGTCAATTGCCTGGTAATTCATCATCGGAAAAGAGATACTATGCAGGATATGATTTTCTAGTTGAAGAGTTTGAAGTTTATAAAATTATGGACTACTAATTTATGTTATTGCTCACCTTTAATGATTGGGATAATGAAAATGTTTGGCTAACGAAAAGAATCACTATTGGTATTATTTGCTGGATAAGTTTACAATAACATTTTTAAATAGGTCCATATTTGGAGAGTGTAATTTCAAAACTACCTCCGGGCCAAAATTGGAGAAAAAACCAACACACAAAAAACAACTAGAATTGCATGCGAAAATTGTGTTTATAATATTTATATTGCAAAAACAATATGTATACAACAATACTATCATCAAACTCTTCCCTCGGAAATCAATCATCATTATATATCGGAAACTGTTTACTGGTTGACCCAGATGGTTATCCCTATATTGAATGGATGTATAGCATAATGGGAGAGTGTGTTCATTCACCATTGGAACAGAGTTCATTCTACGTTGGATTGGGAAGTATAGTCCTCTATTTATTTGGAGGTATTCCACAGATTGTTCAGAATTTTATAAAGCATCATGCTGATGGATTGTCGCCTTGGACATTGGCTCAGTGGATGGTAGGGGATGGCAGTAATTTGTTGGGTGCAGTTCTGACAGGACAATTATTCACACAGATATTGTTGGCTGTTTACTTTGTTTTGGTGGATATCATTCTTATTGGACAATATGTTGGATATAAATTGAGGGATTGGTACAGAGGAAGGAAAGATAAGAAGAAACAAGTGGAAATGAAAGATTTTGAAGAGGATCACCATCATAAAATGGTTTTGGATAAAATAGAGCAAACCAGTAATAATGAATCAACAATGAAGAGAATTACCTCAAAGGTAATATCTGTTTTTGGAGAGAATAAGGAGGATGTTCATGATATGCATGTTGAAATGGTACATTCAGATCATTCAGATGATGAGCACCATCATGAAGAAACAATTCATGAAGATACTAATGCTGCAAAACTCAATTCTCCTCTCAATATTTCAATTCTATTGGTTTTGATTGCATTTTTCTGTATTTTTCAAATTATCAACACAGCTCAATTGAATCCAAATCTAATTGGTGCCGAGTTCACAAATCAAAGAGTTGGCAGGAAATTGCTTACCATTCAAGAAGAGAAGGATCACAATAGTGTTGAATTTCCTCCAACTTCTGCCAAATCAATCATTGGATATGTTATTGGATGTATTGCAACTGTTTCCTACCTTGGTTCGAGGATTGCACAAACATTCAAAAATTTTAAAAGAGGGAGTACCGAAGGAATGAATCCAATTTTATTCCTTTGTTCTGTATCAGGAAATATACTCTATTCGCTCTCGATATTCTTGTTTTCAGTGGATAGCTCATTCTTAATGTACAAAATTCCGTGGTTATGTAGCAGTTTGGGTAATATTACTCTTGATACAGTCATATTATCTCAATACACTTTCTATACATTTATCAAAAAACATATCAAAGCAGGAAAATCCTCTAAGGGAAATCAATCAAATAAGGTTTAACATGGTAATTCAACATGGATGGTTACATTGAAGTAGGATAAGGTCTATCATAAATTACTGCTTCTGGTTGTTCAATTGAAGAAGATGTAGTGGTTGGCTGTATTGGTAATGATTGATTTTTCTCGCTTCTAGGGGAAACTATACCTTCTTTAAGCACCTCACTGGATTTGTGTAACTCTTCAATTGCATTATTGACTTCATCTATTGAGGTTCCCGAGGAGGAGGAGGAGGAACTTGAGGAGGAGCTACTATCATGATTGGTTTCGACCACAGCTGCCGTAGCTGGTACTGTCACTGGTATAATTGGTTCACAAGGAATAATATTACTATTATTATTAGTATTTTTAGTTGTGCCAACTTTGTTCCTCTTAAGGTTCAAACTAGAGGGCAGATAATGATGTAAGAATAGTAGTTTCCCACCCTCTCTGCTTTGAAGAGTTTCATAAACCAAACACATAAAATATCCAATCGAAAGGGAAATGAAGAATACACCTATCACAATACCAGATACACCTAGTCCAATAACGTGATCCAACATATCTGGTGCCAATACAATTTCCATGTTTGGACAAGTTTTAAGATATTCAATCACACCCCTATGTCCTCCATCAACATTTTCCCAAGGAATATTTCTATTCAATCTTTCACCATTAATTCTAATGTCATTGTAGAAATTTTGAGTTGTTACTTTGAAATCATCAGACAAGGAACATTTCATACCCAATGGATTAATCTGCTCTGAGGTCATGTTATTCAAGCAACAAATACGGAATGATGTTGAGCTAGATAGTTTCGATGGCTTAAATTTTATACCATCTGGACCGACCATATTAGAGGTCATGTAGAGACTCTCAGTAATTTCTCTCAAAATATCTCCATAGACGGCAACAAATGATACAAAACTCAAAAGACCTATCAAAAATGTTAATATACAATTGAATACAATAGCATATCTATAATTGCCAGCAAAAGTAAATAGTTGATAAATACACTAGATCACATACCTCATTTTCTTGTGGTAATCACTGGTTATTTTACCAAAAAGCTTTGAGGTATAGACAGCTACGTATTGTAAATAATTAGTGATACATAAATCAACATACCTCCAATTAAGAAGAAGCCAACAGGCATCACCATCATTTTCAAATTATTGCCCTTTGATGTAAGGAGACTTTCATCATAACTAAACCCTTCTTTCCATATTACTATATGGGAAAAAGCAAGATAAATCAGAATTAAGGCACCAACAACTCCAGTTAGAAAGCCTCCAGTCAATACTGGGCTCTCAATTAGACCAACTCCAAACTTTCTATCGGTTGCAATCGAAGAAGAACGAGGCGAATAGGAACCAGAATCGTCTGTTGTGTAATAGTCAATTTGTTTATCCTCTTTAAGCCAAATAATCAATGCTTGCCACTCTCCTCCTCTTTTTGGAACATTTCCAGAGATGGTTTCAAATAAATTTATCTTTTTGTTTTCTCTCCATGTTAAAGTTGTCCTGTTTAGCAATGCTTGTTCAAATGTTTTTCCTGAAGTAAAGAGTAGAGATCCATAAACACTATAGGGAAAAAAGTTAGGTGAAGAAAATTGCAATGTTAGATCGAACCCGTCTACTAGTTCAGAAGATAAATAGTATGCTTGATAAATATGTTGAGCACTGGATGGGTTTCCTTCTTTGAGATCTGAATAATAGACCGTAAAGAACGGATTTCCGCTTACTACTGTTGATGTTGAATTTGTTGTAGTATTTGATGAACTAGTTGCTAATTGATTTACAGTGCCATTAATTGCTAATTGATCTATAGTTCCATTTGTTAATGTATCAGGTTTGGATGTATCATTAAGAGTTTGATTATTGATCATTGTATCATTCAAAGTGGAATCCATCCATTTCAATGATTCTCTTTTTGCAAATACTGGAGATGAAGTTGTTTTGAACAGTATATCAATGAATCCAGAGAAGTCAAATCTTCCATTCATTGAAACAAACTTCATACTTTTAGAATCAACAGTGGCAATTGCTGAATCTCCATTAAAAAAGAACCTCAAACTGAAACTAGTTGTGTAAGGATATTGATTCATTAATTCCGTTTTAAAATCATAATTTGATGATGAGGCAGTATCTCCAACCTTGATGAATATTTGCCCTGGCCTATCCAAAAATTGCAAATTAAATGCGTTAAATCCTATAAATAATTGAGCATCAGATGCCCTATTATCCCTAAACGTTAACCTGTGATGATATTCATTACTTGAAGATGTACTGGGAAGAGAGACCTTACTAACGGAAGACATTCGTGAGCTGATGATGGTCTCAGCACCCATAACTTGCCATCCTCCCGAGCAATTTGCTATTATTATTACTAATATTGTCCAACTAATAACCACTCCCGACCACAATAATTTGCTCATTCTCGTATGTTATTGAATGAGAACTCAAACTATTGATGTATTGAAGAAGAGGGAAGCGACGCCTTTTTTTCCTTAATTTTTTAAAAAACGACAAATTTATTGTGGCGGTTTTTTACTGTTACGATGTTATTCACCTTAGAAAAAGTTCATCCTCCGACGGAAATCAATGAATGGATCAACGAACAAAGCATATGAAATAGGGAACAACGGAAGATGTGATGATGCAAAAAGATGAAACATTCAATAAGATTTGAAGAAGACCAAGCTTAATGTTACTTGAGATTTGTTTTTAATTGGAAATGGAAATGTTATAATTTAATAATATATATATTAATAATCAGTATAAATAATATTTAAAAAATGGGACAAGATCAATCAACAGTTTCCATTCCGAAGAATAACATGTTTATTTGTGGAGAAAACAAAGAATGTAATTATATTTAAATACTTACATTTAGAATGAAAACAATTTGATAATTATTTAAATATATCATTGTATTATCAATATGATAAATAATGATCAAATAATATTAAAGATCAATTCGGAATTGGATTTTCAAATTATACAACATTGAGAGAAATTAATAATTTCAAACAGGAAAATATTAAGAAGGTGTGCTGTGGACCAAACTTTACAATTGTTCTAACCGATAGAGATGAAGTATATGGAACAGGATCGAATATTTATGGAGTTTTGGGTTTAGATTCATTTAGTCAATCGGATAGTCATCACTTTAATATTAATCGATTTGTAAAATTGCCAATTTCATTCAAGGTACAACATATTTGCTGCTGTAGATCGATGGTTGCTATTATTTCGAATGGATATTTGAAAGCAAATAGGGAAACATTGTTGAATAGATCGATTATTTCGAATAGTTCCAGTCCTACCCAATTAAATGCCTATGGGCAAATGTTTTTCTGGAGTGGAGGTGATATTTCAATATCTGGTTGTCCAATCAATAAGAAATTCACTCCAATATATGATTGGAATTTTAATATAATGGGAAAAGTCAAGTTTTTCGAGTCGAGTCCATTTTCTTCCTTTTTTATAGTAGTAACAGGTAATTATTAATATTTCATTAGATTATAATTTTCGTTGGAATATATTAGAATTCAATAGGGTTTACTTTTCTGGACAAAATTGTAGTGGACAATTTGGAAATGGAGAGGAGAAACGAAATTTTAAATCCTTGTACCAATTGACTGATAATTTATTTCCAACTTTTAAAGGCATAAAGCATGTTGCTTGTGGATCTAAACATTGTATTATAGTAACAGATGATAATGAACTCTACTCGAGTGGTAGTAATCAATATTTTCAATTAGGACACTCCAACAATGCGAAACAAGACACCTTCCAGAAACCTGCAACAGAATTTCAAGGCAAAAAAATTGAACTAGTCAAGTGTGGAGAAAATTATACAATGGTTTATTTGAGTAGTAAGTTTTGAGAGTTGGTTCGAATTTTTAATAATGAGGAAATTGTCAGATGGTGATTTATATGCTTGTGGAGCTAATCATTTTGGACAATTACTCAATAATCAAACTCAAAGGAAGGTTATATTTCACAAGATTCTAACTGATCGATCACTTGTTTCCCTCTCTTGTGGTAATAACTTTTCGCTCTATTTGACCAGGAATTGCCAAGTAATGAGGGCAGGTTCTAATGAATATGGTCAATTATTCTCTACGAAGAATGGATTTCAAATGCAAACTACAAAGGTGGATAAATCAATGCGTTTATTTGGATTGACTTGCTCCAACAATCTGACAATACTATATAAACAAAAGGATAATGATTGTGGAGAGATTTATTTGAGAAGATATTGCTCACAATTTGTCAAATCCTCTCCAAACAATAATAGACAACAGAACAAGGTATTATCACCCACAAAAAAGAGGAAGAAAAACTACCTTATGTACAGATCTATCCACGACCATTTCTCGTTCATGTTTGATATTGCTTCGAGCTTGAAAATGGAGAATGCTACCCACCTTTTGTGCGATATTGAGGTGAAAATTTTGGAATGATGAACAATGAAGACCTGCCCCACTACTGGTTGCAACTCTAATTCAAGAGTGTAATTCAAAGCACATCTTTCTTTTATTAAGGCAAATTGGTCTATTTCATTGATTAATTTTGAATATTTGTGATAGATTCATTTTAGTATGAATTTCTGAATGGGAAGATCAAAATGGGTGGTATCACTGTTTGGTTTTTATGTATTCTATGAAGTATCAACTTTCCAATTTTGATTTTTGGTTTCTACATGGCGAAGGAGGAGGAGCTGAGAATTAGAACATTGCTAATTGGTTAAAAAAATACTTGCTAAAACAAGGGTTGGGAATTCAGAATAAATCGACAATTTTCAGGTTTATTCAACAATATCACGGGAGCAAGCGGTATTTACAATAAACACGTGTCTGTGCAATCAGCATGTGTTGACTTTAGGTTAGTTTAGCCCTGTGCTTTCTTGTGTGAAATGATTTCAAAAATTAAAAAAATGTTTGCAACAGAATGTCTGTTGAACGAACATAGAATATTCAAAAGAGATTACAGCAATTACCTTCATCAGTTCCATGATGATTCTTCATCAACATGTGGGAATGAACAATTCGAATCTTTATCTTACTCAAGAAATTCATCTATGGAAGAAAGCTTGAACATTCAAACTAAAGAACTTGCTAAATCAATGCTTGAACATGCTGAAAGCTATGTTAAAGGTACTAATGGATATCCAAAATCCAATGAAAACGCTTTCGAATGGTATCTCAAATCTGCCAAACTTGGCAATGCTTCAGCCCAATATATTGTTGGACTAATGAACATGGACGGTATTGGAACCTCTATTTCTCATACCAAGGCATTGAAATATTTCAAGAAAGCTGCCAAACAAGATAACATTGGTGCCCAACATAATTATGGGAAACTGTTAGAAAGAAATGGTAAGCCTTATAAAGCTTTCAAATGGTTTGTAAGAGCTGCTGAAAAGGGTAACTGTAGGTACTCACAACATCGTCTCGGTGAATTATATCTGGATGGTATTGGAGTTGAGAATGATGATTCTACAGCTTTCGAATGGTTTCAACGAGCTGCAAATCAAGAATATTCAGAGGCACAGCTTGCTCTTGCTAGAATGTATTTTTATGGTCAAGGAGTAAGTCGTTCTCTGAAGAAATCCTTTGAATGGGCCTTAAAGGCAGCAACAAGTAATGAAAATGGAAGAGCCCAATATGAAACTGGCCTAAACTATTTGAAAGGTTGCGGAGTTGAACCATCAACAGAAGAAGCATTAAAATTCTTAAGAAAAGCAGCTGATAACGAAGATGCAGATGCTCAATTACTTCTTTGTGTAATGCACTATGAAGAAGTAATACCAAAGACCACTCCTGAAGAAGTAATATTTCAATGGTGTTCCAAAGCAGCTGACAATTATATTCACCAAATTGCACTATTCATCTTGGGAGAACTCTATGAAAAAGGAATTGGAGTAGAGCAAGATAATGAAATGGCATTTGAGAAGTACATGTCTCTTGAAGTATCAACATCAAATTTTATACTGTTTCCTTATCATTATTACAAAGAGTTATTGTTTCGTATAGGTGATATGTATTTGAATGGAAAAGGTGTTGAACGATCAAGTAAAAAGGCAGGGGAATGGTTTAATAAGGCAGCCAATAGAGGGCACTCAGAATCCAAATTTCGATTTGGGGTTTTAATGTTCCTTATTGGAAAACATTCAGAAAAAGCTCTATATTGGATTTCACAGGCAGACCAAGATGGCCATGTATTAGCCTCTGTTTTCGAAATGTGGACACAAGATATCCAAGACCTATTAGAGACAACTTCTTCATTCAAATTAGCTTGGATAATTAGAGAATGTTGCAATTTCTTTCTCTCCAACAAATATGAGACAATAAGGGATGTCGAGGAATATTTAGCAGGGAGGTTTCATGATGGAGGCTTTTATGAGCAAGCTTTTAAATGGTATAATATGTCTGCTGAAAAGGGAAACATACTATCACAATATAACATAGGAGTTATGTATAAGAAAGGTATTGGTGTGGCTCAATCCTATTCGAAATCTGCTGAATGGTATGAAAAAGGATTTTACAAATTATTACTTGAAACAGATTATTTATCAGGAAAGGATTTGGATTTTTAAGATTTTAATAAATAAGGTGTGTTGGTTTTTTATTGTTTTTAGAGTTTTGTGGTTTTTTGTGTGTGAGCTATTTACAAACCTTAGGCTAGTGATATGTTTGAGCTCAAAATGAGTCAAACAGTTAGTCACTCGGCCTTTGGAGATTCATTTTGTTGTTTTGGTTTCAGTTTGGCCAAACAGCCTGCAGAGTTTTGGAGGCATTGATTAAAGAGGCCAGCATTCCCAAGACTTGTTTCCAAAGTATGAGGAAGAATTTGTCGTGTATCCACAACACGATGACTTCCATACTCGAATGCATAAGGATCTAATCCAAATGAAGGGAAACATTCTAAAAGTGTGACATTATCCAAAGAAGAAATATCCCACTCAGTTTCAGGTTGAATCAAGATTGAGATTGGAACCCCTTCTTCATAATCGTAAAAGGTTTGAACTGTGATACTAGTGTCAAATTTACAGCAAAGTTCAGGGCTTTGTACTGACTTTTGATAGATATAAATAGTCTCTGAGGTAAGGAGAACTCTTTGCATGTGGAGACTGTCGTCTTCATCAGAATCTTCATCATCCTCATCTCTGACACTAATGACTGTATCTTCGAGGGCTTCCCGTACAATCTTTCCAATGAAACGAATAGGGATTCTACTGTTTGGTTGTCTATCCTTATTCAATTGAAGGAATGAGGAATATTCCTTCATGACGAATTCAATATGTTTTGGATCTTCATTGCCATACCAGAATGGAATTTCAATATCTACAAATTCATCGTCTTCGTCCATTTCTTCATTGTCCTCTTCTTCGTCCTCCTCATCACTTTCATCGTCACTTTCTTCAGAATGTCTAAAGTAAAAATGTTTAGATTTAGGTTTAGATGGGACGACATTATCATCTTCATCGACATCGATCCAATCATCGTCATTATCGTCTTCCATTGAATCTTGTTGATTTGATTCTGTTGTGGAATGTTCCTTTCCTTTGATTTTCGATGGGACTAGTTTATGTGAGTTGGCTAATTCGCCACTCACTTGTTGATTCACCACTGTTGTTGTGATAGTTGAGTGTTGGTGCACTACTGATGAAGAAGAAGGTGCTTGCATCATCTTAAAGTAGATAAAGTTAGTTGTAGTAGCTTGCTGATTCATAAACGGGTGCTGAAAGCCAATGGCAATATCTGTTCTTGGAGCATAAAATGTTTGGTTCATTGTCAAGGTCATTGTTAATAATACTATTAATGTTGTTGTTGTTGGTGACAATAGAGAAGAACATAGGATTATAGAATTGAGTCAAACGATATAAATCGTGAGTGCGGAATAGTTGGTTGGTTTGGTTGTTGTTTTAAATATATAGTCTTGTCTAATTAATTGTAGAAGCTCTTGATAATAATTGTATTGGGCTTTCTACTAAGTTCAAAGAGGTATGAATAATACTACTAATGATGTTGTTGAGTTTTTTTAAAATTATCAAATTCCAGATGCAAACCCGCCTACTTAAAACAATTGCTATCGTAACGGCTGTAGTTGAGGTTAAATTTAGAATAATAAGCGAAAGAAGAGGAAGAATGAAAACGTGAGGATTATTTTTAAACGCCAGAGTTCCTTTCGCAGCAGATATGGTGTTGATGGTATTTGCTTGTTGTGTTACACAAATATGCAATGATGGTGATGATGGTCGAATGATTGTTGTATGAAAGATTCAACAATACTTAATGTGATGTTTTTCATTATCTATGTTATACTCAAACACAAAATACCTACACTTTCGGAAATTAAAATGTGATGGTGAATGTAGTGTTGTTATATGCTTGCTTCAATGTGCAATATAAACAACCTAGTTAGAAACGTAGGGTAGTACAGTTTACTAGTATTGATAATGTTGTCGAATCAAATAACACACGCTTGTCTAAATGTGTGTTTCGTTCCGTGGCGAAGAGTTTGATGATGTGGTTAATCACTCTTTTTTTTTCAATGTTCCTCATCACTTTTCGCAACTTTGACGAAAAAAAGTCTAGTGGTAAATTAAAGGTTCTTTGCCATTAAAGACCAGCTTGTAGAATTGCCAAATGGAAATTTAGTTTACAATTGGCTTTACAGAATTTACCGATGAATTAAACTGCTACTCAAAGTTGAAATTGAGATTTCTTTTGGTTCTTTTCTTTATCCTGATCATTCATATTTGATCAAAATGTAACAAAGTTAAGATTATTAATATTACTGTCTCTCGAACAAAAAAACGAATTGAGACTTTTCTAATCAGTGTAGCAAGAACAAACAGAATAAAGATTAAAACAATCCGATGAGACGGAATCGAACCGCCGACCACAGGATGACAGTTTTTCTTGCTACAGTCCCATGCTCTACCAGCTGAGCTATCATCGGTTACATTCCATTGGTAATTAAGGAATCTGACCCTTAGTACAATAATATGTTATCCATGCCTGTTACCTATGCTTAATAGTGGTAGATATTTAATATTCATCATTAATAATGTACAATTTTTTACTTCTTAAGCTTTGGGAAAATGGATCCAAGGTGAGGAATGAGTTCAGTGTGGAATTGGTATGATTGACCAGTTGCATAAATTACAATTTTTCCTGCAGGATTAATTCTAAAAACTAAAAATCATATATAAATTAAAATATGAATGAGTAACACTTACTTCTTTCTGGAGCAATTCCTAATTGTGACATGGCAACATCATCAGTAGCTCTATTACCAAATCCAGAATAGAATGGAGTGACCTTCTTTAGAGCTTCATGACGTTGTTCTGTGGTAGTTGACAAAAGCCCTGGTACAAAGGTCTTTAACACAATGTCCAACATGTAAATCTTGAATGTATCTGGTCTCTTTAACACAATTTCTCTCACAAGAGCATTTCCTCCTGAATTGTAAGCAGTAAATACAGCACCCTCAGGTAAATCCACTGACTTTCCATTCTTGGAGTATTTTTGTTGCAATCTTTCAATGAAAAATCTAGTGCTGGAAGACATTGTAATTGGACGAGCTGTCAAGTAGAGCATCTTGTAACCAGCTTGATGAATTTCAGAGTATGCTTCAGTGATATCCTTGTGTACATAGTCCTTTCCAATTCTACAAGCAACATGACCTCCCAAATCAGATTTTGTAATAGTGCCGTCAATGTCCGAAACGATAATCTTGTCAGTATCTTTCCACAAGTAGAGTCTTCCGAGAGCAAGTTGTTCCTTATTGGTACCACTGCTTTCCTTTTGCTTGGCACCTGCAACCTTGGCAATATTGCTGCCAAACATTGAAAATTCAGGTAATTGTTGTTCTAACACCTTGGTTTTGAAAATCAAAGTCAACTTGGTTTCACCCTTTTCATAGAACTTGTTCAATTCAGTTTCGATAGCTTTCAAGTGACTTCCGGCTGGAATAAACCATTCGTGTGGGTAGAGCAATTCATCGTGAATATTCTTCAAAACCTTCTTCTTGAGTCGTTCTCTTCTAGAAGACTTTTCCTCATTGGTTTCACTTGGTGTGGATGGAGTGTTAGATTTTTTGAGTTTTTGTTTGAAACTGGATAAACGGTGTTTCAATCCCTTCTTTTGTGTTGGTGTTTCTGGAGTCAATGTTGATGGAGAAGAGCTTTCATCGTCAGAAACTGGTGTTACAGGTGAGGAAATATCATGATGCATACTGTTGGTAGAACTAGTGTGAATGCTTGGAGTTGTAGAGTCAGAGAAACTTCCAAATCCCATAGAGAGGGCCATCTCTCCAGCAAAGTGTTTAAGCATGTCTCTCTTTTTCAGCTTTTCCTCTTCTTCCTGCTTTTCATCACGTCTCTTCTTTGTCATTTCTTTCAGGTATTTGATTTTTTCCTTTGGTGTTTTCAAGGAATTGTAATGTTTGTAAAATTCATTCATTTCCTCTTGGGTGGCATGTTGGAAATATTCAAATTCTTCGCCCTCAATTGGTGATGAATTCAATCCATTCTCCTTCTTTACCTCTTCAAGAATTGATGCAATATTCAATTGTGGAGCATCATGATCCAAGTCCTCACTTTCAATATCCTGATCAGCATGTTCTGCAATTTGCTGTTCCCACCTTTGAATCTTTTCTTGTTCTTTCAAATCATCTTCCACAGGTTTAAGTTCATCACCCAAATCCTTACTCAATTCTTTAGTTTCCTTTTTCATTTCCTTCATCATGTCGCTAATCTTTCCACCAAATACTTTTTGGTCAAAGAAGGGAATTTTGAATCCACTTTCAATAGTCATGGTAGCAATCAAAGTTTCCTGTCCTCTCTTTGTGCTTGATCTATAATGTTCAGCAGTTAAATCAGTCTTGGCATCATAAGATTTAACAAATACTTGTACAGATTGATTGACTGTTGATTTCTTTGGAAATCTAACAAAGAATGGTGTTGTTTTCACAGAGCATGATTCATCCCTCGACTTGACAGCAATAACATCAATACAATTACCAATCAATAATCGTTTCTGATCAGCAATCTTTGTAGTTGGTGCAATATTGTGCAAATCCGATGATGAGGCAGACATGTTTTCTTCTTGTTTTATATTAAATAATTTGCTTTTTGACAGTGAATGAACAATTTTGCAAAATAAACTTTTCATACACTATAGTGTTCGGGTAGAGTATCTATTATTATTTTCCCTACAAAATCAAACAACAACAACTTCTTGATGAGTCAATATAGACGATAATTGTCGGACAAATGGTTAAACACACAATCAGCAGCTACGTGTGATTTTTGTGAAGAGAGGGTTTGATGAGTTTTTTCTGTTGCTGATTTTGTTGTTGCTGTATTAGATTGGTTTTGTCTCATGTCTGAAAAAGTTCAAAATAGGAACAGAAAAATTTCATCACCTATGAACGAGTTGATTTGTTGTTGTTGGGTTGCCCTCATGTCAGTGCTACTCAGAAATTGGAATCTTATTACACAAGTTCCATCACTGTAAATATTTACAATTTATCATACCATGCATGCCCTTCAATTATGTTAATCAACAAGACAATTAATTGTAAACAAATAAATCAAAAAAAAATGATTGAAATAGCACCAGAAGAAAAAATAAAATCACCACCTCCCTTGAAAAAGAAGAAACTTTCTCAATGTTTGGTCACGACAATGAAAAATTTTACGGAAGAGAGAAATACTGATCAGCATGTAACAATTATTCTTACCGATTTATTTGATAATCAAATATGTTGAAGAAGAAAATGAGAGGAAACACAATTAGAATTCTTCAAACAAATGAGTCACATTCAACACTTAATCTTACAATACCTGGTAAAGTTTTAACTGTCCAAAATTGTTCGCAGAGAAAGTGGTTAATTCTTGGATTACACGATGGTGTTCATATTTATAATTCCGAGAATTTGAGTTTTATTGGGAAAATTGAAAGACGTGATTTTTATAACTTTCTAATAGATAGTAATGGTGAACACATGTTTTACAGGTTTTCTGATTCCGTTTCCAAAATTAGAATTGATGATAGGTCAGTTTTATGGACTGTAAAAGAAGCTGTTGAGTGTTTTACTATTTGTAAATCCAAGAATGAATTGTTCATTGCCATTGATTCACAAATTGTTGTTTTGGACATGAACAATGGATCAGTGAAAAGGAAAATTCCATTCCTTAAGAAAGTGTTGAAATGTCTCTATATTACCTATGATGAAGTGAATGAAAGGATTTATCTATAGGTCAACAAAGAAGATTCTTTTAAAAATGGCTTTTCAGAAAGCACCAACAAACTGTTAGTAATTGAGGAAAAAACCGAATCACAAGTTGAGGTTGTATGTCTACATGACAAGGTTAATTTCATTCTATTCTGTGGAAAGTATTATATTGTAAACACTTCATTTCTGACATTGGCTATCTGTTTGATAGGAAAACTAACGAGTTTCTGATCAAGTTTAGATTTGGATAACAAAATTATTTTTGACCCATTTTGATGACTCGACTAACAGTTTATTCTACAAAATGGACTCGAAAATAGGTGTTGCAAAGTTCCAGATTAAGGAAGTTATAGCTGATCTTCCACTTAATAAGAAAATATGTCAAGCTCTTGAGAAATTGGGAGGAAAATTGCCATCCATTATTTCCAAATTACAATTCCATGACGAGTTCATTATTCCTGAATGTTTACGATATCTATTTCATGTTGTCTTTCCATTGGCTTCTAAATTATTATATTGTGACAAAGAGGTTACAAAAGTTGTTTCGTTTATTCATGTAAAAACGGCTGAACTATTGTTGGAGCATGATTTGTTCTATATTGGAAATCCTTTTCCCATTAATGATCCGAAATCAGCTAGTCTCTATGTAAAGAAAGCAGAAATATCCAAAGTGTCAAACAATGGTGATTTTCCAATTTATTTGCGTTATAGAATTGATGAAAATTCTCATATTCGATACATAACTAAGAGTTTCCTATTCTCAGAGTTTATTTCTAAAGTGAGAATTGAATATTTCTAACATAATTCCTTGGAGTGCCATCTCATTATTCTGAAAGTTCAGTTTACAATCAAACAAGTCAATTCTCTTATCAAAAGTCCTTGTTTCCTATAAAATTGTAAATACAGATTGTCGCTAACAATAGGATTCATCAATTCAGATTCAATCTCAAAAATACGATTGCTTCACTTCTTTCCTTTTGCATTGGTCAATATTACCGGCTCCACAATCAGGTATGGGATTCTGTGGTTGGAGGGAATTGAATGTGGAAGCAACTAGCCTGTAAACTCCAACATGTAACAGCATCCACCATCTTGTTGATTATTATGAGAAACTGAGTATCAAGGATCAACTTCCAATTATAATGAGTTTCATTCGTGGTTGGAGCCAATCATAGATTTGGACAAATTGAGTAATTTATTGTTGGTACTTAAATGCCAATTTTTAAGGACTTGCCAAGATTATTTTGTGAAAAATCAAAAACTTGTGAAAAGAATTCATATTCACTAGTCAATACAAATCTTGAAAAGGTATCAGAAAGATTCATAATGACATTATCTCTCAAATTCAAAAAACATTCATCAGCTTGTTCTTTCATTGGATTATTCTGCTTTAAATCAACCATTTCACTCTCTTGATTATTAGAAACTTGAAGCAGTTTCTTAAACTCTTTCGAACAAGAAGATGGAATATTAACTTCCATTTCAGAACCATTCTTGATATAGGTATTGTAAATTCTTTCAATGAAATTGTTGATATCGTTTGCATTATTCGAATCCAATTTCTCCTTCTCTTGCAAATCCAAAAACAAGTACAAATTTTCAACACTAAATTCCTTCCTGCAAAAAGCTTCAAATATTTCTCTTCCATATGAGTTTCCAATCAATTCCAACATTTCTCTATTTTCTTCTTGATCAGAAACCAGAGTTTCTGGAACTTTTCTCAATTTGAACCTAATCTTATTCGAAATGATAATCAATAGAGAATATCCACCAAACACCAGAATATAAACAGCCACATAGACCACTTCAAATATGAATGCAATCACATCATTGGTCAGAACATTTCTATAACTCTGTTCATTATCATATCTGAAAGGAAGTGTACTCATTCCCAATGATTGATTTACAATCAACAAGATGAAAAACACAATGTACAATAACATTTCACCTCTGAAATAGAGTGGTGTATCCATTGAGATGAGCCATTTGTGAATTCCCATTGAGGAAATTTTTTCCTTAACGATTTGTAAATCAACTTTTGTCTTTTTTGTTTCTTCTATTGATTTCTTATTGGACGAATGTTGCTTAATCATGGAATAAATGAAATCCACAACTGCAGTGCCTGAAATGACAAGACTCAATGCAAATATGATAATAATATATGAAATGGAAATGATATAGGTATAGGCAGTAAGTGAAATGACATCACATCTTCTTAAAATAACCCACAATGTCCAATAAAGTAAATTCAAAATGACAAATGTCAACAGAATGGAATTAACAACCTTTTTAGATGTGAATCTTTTAAGGTTTTTCAATAAACTTGATTGTGAAATATTGGATTGACTCTTTCTTAGTTGATGGAGAATATTGTAAAGATATTTCATTAATTGGAATCTCAATACTTGAATGAGGTATGCAAGAATTGCTGTTAAATTCAAAGTATTTACAAAAATCATTACAATATTTGCAATCCAATTAGCAGCAAGATCACCACTTGACCAATTCGTTGAATCTTTAAATAATTGATCAACTAGAACACTTCTCTGAATAATATAGATCAATAAACTTTCCACCATTAAGGCAATCATTCCCAAATAAGGAGTTGATAATCTAGAAATCAAAGGTTGACTTTTTCTAAATATTATCATTAAAATCAACACAGTGATTGAAATGATAAAGTAGAAAATACCCAAAGAAATTTGCCCATAATAAAGAGAAGCAACTTGACGTTTCGTATTATCACTTAGTGGAATAGTCTTTTGTTCGAGGAAGGTTGTAAAGAGTGTTGTGTGATTGCAAGCACATTGAACAATTCTAGTTTCTAAATTGAAAGAATAGAGATAACATCCCTCATCACTCCAGGTTCCTGAACTTTCTTCCAAATAAGTACATGTGAAATTGTAATTGGAAGAATTTTGTAATTTTTCAAGAATGTTTTGATCCGTCAATTTGAATTCAATGATAATTGGATTGGCAAGATTCTCCAATTTTACCACTTTTTGATTCTTTAAAAATTTGAAATCTGTTGTAATTGAAATTCCTTCACTTGTTCCATTATTATTCGAATAAGAATTGTTGAAAAGATTCGAATAGGTTAATAAAGAAACAGCACATTCACTGGAATAGGCAACATTTTGTGAAATGATATAAGAAGCATTAAAGGAAACACTTGTTTGATCTTGTTCCACTTTTTGGTTGACCAATTGAGTGGAAGCACTTGAAATTACAAAAGCTGAAATTGTCATGTTAATATTCGATGAGGAATATGAGCTAACCACCAAACTACCATCATTAGTATCCACATACGTGACCAATTGACCAAGAATAATAAGATCAGCCAAATTCTGAGCTAATTCTCTTGAATTTGACAGTAAAAGTTCAGCACCAAGAAATTGAGAAGCATACGAAAGGATTGAATTGACATTGCTGTTGGAAATCTTTGAATTAACATATCCATAGCTTGATTTACTTGTATTGTAACGGTTATACGAGTAGGATACAAGTTCTGATAATTTCGATAATGTAGTATTAGCAATAGTTTCGTCCAATTGAGTTTTTGAAATAATTTCTGAAAGACTTGACAAGGCAGATGAAGGATCACTTCCGCTAACATCTATATTACTCAATAAAGAAGCATAATACGTTGTAGATGAAGAGAATGACACGTCATAAATCAATGAAGTAATCAAATTGAAGTTTGTTCCAGAATTTGAAGAAATTTTTGAATATTCTTCCATGGTTCCATTGAAAAAAGCGACAAGTATGGATAATGATGAAGATTTGGAGTAATAATTGCCCAAACTATCCATTACAATGATTCCCAATGAAATAGTTTCGCCAACATTCGGTAAAACAATTGACCGATTCAAATCCTGTGAAAAATCAGTAATTCTAATGGAACTTAGTTTTGAACTTGAGAATGTAATGGCATATTTCAATGGAAGTAACATTGAATCTGCACTCCATGGATTAATATTCAAGTTTACAATTTCCTTAATTGCTGAACATTTGGTTGAATTTGAATTCAATAAATTGTTTGGTGATTTTGGAGGAATTCTGAATTGTAATTCGAAAGAGGAATATAAACTAACACTGTCTATTTGTAGAGAAGCAGTTGCAGTGGATGAAAATCCAAATGTTAATGATGTGAAATTCACTGAAATTTGATTGGAAATTGAAATTGTTGGGAAAAGTGTTAAAATTCCACTTTGAGTATTTTGAATTGAAATTCCAGTAAATGTTTTTGCTGAATTGGAGATTTGAACAGTAAAAGTTACTACTGAGCTAGTGAGTTTCAAAGAATCAATAATTGTTTGGTCAACTGAAAGTTTAGAAATAATCAAATCAAAATTAACAAGATCACTTTTCGCAATATAGTAAGAAGGAAGTCCTAGAATCGAAAAAGGTCTTTCACAAATTGAAGAATATGCATTACAATAGGGTGTGAGCTTTCGAATAACACTATTTTCAGTATCAGCAAAATATAGCTCACCACTTGGTCCAATAGAAACAGTTCCTGGAGCATTCAATGAAGCAAGTGAAGCTAATCCATTATCTCCTTTGTATCCATTCGAAAGAGTTCCTGCAATTGTATAAATTGTACCGTTTGTCAACACTTTACGAATTCTATTGGTTTCGGATATATAAATTTCTCCTCCTGAACTAATCGAAACTCCCACAGGAAGACTCAATTTAGCTGTAGTAGCTAAACCATTATCTCCACCATAACCATTTGTTCCAGTTCCAGCAATTGTAGTTATAGTTCCATTTGTGAAAACCTTTCGAATACGATTATTGGAATAGTCTGCAATAATTAATTCACCATTTGAACTCACAGCTACATCCTTAGGATTATTCAACTGTGCACTAGTTGCCTGACCTCCATCTCCTGCATATCCACCAATTCCATTTCCAGCAATTGTAATTATCGTTCCATTTGTGAAAATCTTTCGAATTCTATGATTACCTGTGTCAGCAATGTAAATTTCTCCACTATTCGAAATATCAAATAAAGTTGATACTAAAAAAGCGTTGCTAGCATTCAATCCATCTCCTATTCCTCCAGCAATGGTAGAAACCATTCCAGTAGTTGCCAAAATTTTACGAATCTTCCAAGAAGAAGTTGTTTCACAAACTATCAAATTTTCACTCGAATCAAAAGTCAAACCAACAGGGTAAGCAAAATTAGTAATTGATTCATGTAAACCATCGCCGTTATATTCACTTCGACCTGTTCCTGCTATATTGGAAATTATACCAGTAACGCTAGATATAACTCGAATACGATGATTGTAATTATCTGAAATGTAAATATCACCTGTTGAACTAATTGCAATTCCGGCTGGATAAGATAATTGTGCATTGGATGCTTTCCCACCATCTCCTCCATAGGTACAAGTACCTGCTTTACCAGATATGGTAGTAATGGTACCATTCGAATAAATTTTACGAATCACACAATATACTATATCGGTAAAATAAACATTTCCTGAATTGAATAAAACTGAAGAAGGATAACCAATGGTTGCATTGGAACCCAATCCATTGTCACCACTAAATCCATTCGTTCCAGTTCCAGCAATTGTTACGATGGTTCCATTTGTGAAAATCTTTCGAATACGATAATTACCAGCATCTGCAATGTAAATTTCATTATTTGCACCAATGGAAACATCAACAGGACTATAAAGTGATGCATTTGCGGCATCTATTCCATCTCCATTGTAAATAGTGTTTCCATTTCCTGCAATGGTTGTAATTATTCCATTATTCGAAACTTTACGAATTCTATGATTACCATAATCAGCAATGTATAATTCTCCACTAGAAGAAATGGCAATTCCATTTGGTCTATTCAAGCATGTATTCACAGCAAGTCCTCCATCTCCACAAAATCCTGCAGTACCATTACCAGCAATAGTTGTAATTATTCCATTATTAGAAACCTTTCGAATACGATGATTATTCATATCACTAATAATTAGTTCACCATTCGTAGAATTAATAACACAATGTGATGGATAGTTCATAATAGCACTGGTTGCTGGAATATTATCTCCATTGTAAAAGATAGCTCCTGCCAATTTAACAGCAGGTCCATAATTTAGATTAACAATTCTATCAATATACGAAACACTATTGGAAGTGTACATGACGTACATGTCATTATTAAAGAATTTGATTGAATTTGGATTGGAATAGGTCTGTATAATCGTTGTGTATCCAACAGTTCCAGCAAGTGTTGTAATCAAATTGGAAGTTAAATTAATTTGTCTGAATTGACCACTGCTGTCAGCAAATGACAATTGATTGTTATTTAAAGACATTGAGCCAATTGGAGAAATGAATGCTGGAATTGCTGGGACATTATTTCCAAAACTACTGGTTCCTCCTGCAATCGTTGTAATTTTTCCACTGGACGAAACCTTTCTAATTCTATTGTTATTACTATCGGCAATATAAAATTCATTATTTGACGAATCAATTGCAATTCCAACAGGATTATTAAGGGTTGCAATGGTTGCATCAATACCGTCATAATTATAACCAGATTGTCCATCACCTGCAATACTTGAAATTATCCCACTAGTAGCCGAAACCTTTCTAATTCTTTGGTAACTATCAGAAAAGTATAAATCATTACTTTTAGTCAGTGCAACAGATAATGGAAATCGAATAGGTGCATTATTAGCTAGGCTTCCATCTGGACTGTTTGCAGCCTCTCCAGTTCCTACAATAGTTACAATAGTTCCACTTGAATAAACCTTTCGAATACGATTATTCACTAAATCTGCAAAAACAATATTACCATCCGAGTCAATAGCCACACCAAAAGGTGTATTCAACATGGCATTCACAGCTGGTCCTCCATCTCCTGAATATCCACCTGTTCCATTTCCTGCAATAGTTGTAATCATTCCATTATTCGAAATCTTTCGAATACGATTATTGAGAGTATCAGCAATAAATACTTCACCACCAGAAGAAACAGCAATACCAATAGGATAACCCAACTGAGCACTTGTAGCAGGGATATTATCTCCATTGTAATTTGGCTCACCATTTCCTGCAATGGTTGTGATGGTACCATTCGAATAAATTTTACGAATTCGATGATTTGCATAATCAGCAAAATATACTTCACCACTTGTTGGATGGAAAGCAACACCATGTGGACTATTTACTGTGGCTTTGGTAGCATCTATTCCGTCTCCGTTATATCCTGCTTGACCATTACCGGCTATTGTAGAAATAATTCCATTATTCGAAATCTTTCTAATACGATTGTTGAGAGTATCAGCAATAACAATCACACCAGAATAATAGGCAACATCTCTAACAGAATTTAACAAGGCATTCACAGCTGGTAGTCCATCACCAACAGAATTTCCTCCACCAGCCACAGTTGTAATGTTATACGAAACTACCGACGAAACCGATTGACCACTCACACAACAACATGCGAGAATCACCACAAAAAGACTCAACCACACATCATGGCGTGTCCTTATTGTCATTTCGTTTTTTTTGATGTTCAATGTCATTATTCTCTAAAAAGGAAGTTTTTTCAATGAGAATGTTACAAGATATTAACAAACTTTCTATTAAGTTCCTGATTTTGTAAATTTGTAGAATTGTAACATGATGTCTACAGTACTGGGGATAATTAGGTTTGTTTTTATCACAGCAAATTGCATGTCAATCTTTAAGATCTTTCCTATATAATGAAAATAGGACAAATAATTGGCGATCCTTCTTCGATGAGATTGGAGCTAGTTACAGCATTTCTAGCTCATGATAATTCATTAATTGTGGGTATAATGCATTGAATTTTTATGGATTTGAGAATGATAATATTATTAGTTTAGCATGTGGAAAAAATCACTTTATTGCCAGATCGAAACGAGATTTAATTGAATATCTTCAATTTTGTGGTCGAACAAATAAGGGTCCACCAATCGTTCCAACAGCCGTTTTCAAAAAAAATGAGCAAACAACAACAAAACAACGCCGACACTATCACTCTCTACGGCAATCACATTAGCCAACCATCCCGAGCCATAATGTGGTTCATGTTATTGAATCAAATTCCTCACGAATTTAAATTAATTAAATTGGAGAAGGGAGAACATTTGAAGCCGGAATATAAGGAAATTAATCCAATGCAACAAGTACCTTCATTATCCATTTCATCATCTACATCATATTCGGATCAGAAGGTTACTGTTAATTTGTTTGAAAGTCAAGCAATTTTAATTCACTTGATACATAAATATAGAAGACAATACAAGATTGCTGATTCATGGTATCCAAATCCACATTCTGAGTTGATGGTTCATACAAAGATTAATCAATATTTGAATTATCATTTAGCATCATTGAGGATGGGAATTGCTGGATGGGCTTGGGAAGCTGCTATTGGACCAAATGCTTTTGGCACTGAGAGAAGTGAAAGAAAAATTGAATCTTTCAAGAAGAAGGGAATGAAAGTATTGAAACAACTTGATACCTATTGGTTGAAGAAACAAGATGAAAAATGTGGAGATTACTTGTGTGGACAAGAGAAAATGTCAATTGCTGACTTGTTATTGTACAGTGAATTGATGCAATTGTTGCTGATTGTTGAATCAGCCACATTGTGGGAATCTGACTTGTTGAAAGCCTTTCCAAATGTTGCTAAATGGGCACAAATCATGTCACAAACTCCACACCACGATAAGATTTTCCAAATTCTCTTCTTGCTTAAAGCAAAGACCTCTTCAAAACCTTCCAAATTGTAAAATAACTCATTGTAAAATTTATTTACATGCTTACCCTGGTTGATTCTTGTTCACGTGAATTTGTCTTTCCAGATAGTGATGTAGCATAAATGTCAGTGGAATAATTCTGCTCATATGATGGATTGGTAGTGGTTCCACTCGTTGTTGTGAACCCAGTTAATATTCCACTATTTTCACTATCCTCATTCAACAATTTACCATTCTTTCTATTCCTCAAATTACGAATTGGATCAATAAGACGTTGATAACATTCAGAAAATTTGGACTTGTCGAAAATAATGATAATAATCACAACAAATGTGGAAATGTTTGCAAAATTACTGACAATTTCCAAATAGAAACTGCTGATGAAAAAGTAAGCATTGGTACCAAATTGTCTTCCAAGGAAATTGCACAAACAAGCAACCAATGAAACCAACGAAAGCCCACAATATAATGAGAATTGAAACATGTACTATATTTCAATATATTAAATTGGAAAATTCAATGAAATTCTTGCACGTACCTTTGATTTGTAAAATGAAATGTGAGTCTTTTCCTGCAATTGATCACCCAACTTTTTGGCAATGTAAATGAAAACTAAAAAGTTTACAATCCATGGCAGAGAATAAGACACATAGGACATTCCAGTAAGGATAATATTGACCTGTTGTGTCTCCAATTCATAAATAAGATATGAAACAATGTAAATGGCACATAGTGAATTGCAAACAAAACTAAACCCAATCAATATAAGAGCAACTAGGGAATTCTTATTATCTCCAGCTTTGAGGAATTGACAAATTCTATCAAAGACCAACAGAACAGCCAGGGAACCATAATGTGTGAAAAAGACATTCAAACTCAAAGCAATTGACGTTGTAAAGTAGAGAGTATCAAAACTATCGTACGTAGGATTCCAAAACATCATACAGGCAACCACAACACAAATTGATTGCAACAAGATGATTATTGCACACAAGGCATTCAAAACTCGTAGCTTTCTCCGTATAATCATGGTTACAAATTCAGGAACAACATAGCCCAATATTGCAAACGGACACAAAGGTATTGAAATAAGCAATGACAGAATAAACTTGATCATATTGACAGCATCAGTTCTCAATAGAGAATTCATCACTGGATCACATAAATTTGAATAGATATCAAACCTATGACAATAGCAAAGAAATGGCGTCCTCAATCTCTCAAAATATTGATCCATAAAATAGACAGGAAACCCTGTTTGAACAGCTTCACAAAAGAAGGAAGATGGAAATCGTGTAAAAGAAGGACACTTGGATTTCTTTGTATCCGAATAATTGTCCATATCAATAATTAAAGTATGAAATTCCAAAAAATCCTTTCCCTCACTACAATATTGACAATAGTTCAATAATTCGTATTTAACCGTACTATTTTCGCCATTACAAAATGTTTCTACACAGCTCACATTAGAATATTTTGCACACAAATCAAAATGGTCTCCCATAGGTTTAACAGGAGAGAATAAATTAGAATTCCTATCCTCCACATAGGCAGTTCCAAATGGTATCGACATTATCTTATCTGGAAAGTACACTTGTCGACATCCAAATCCAAAAGGTAAATCATAAAACTCAATAAAATTATCATTAATAAATATCTTCCTACTCGTTCCATTATCCGATCGTTCTATATAGGAACAATCCATCCATCTGTAGAATACATCAGAAGATTCCCTTCCAATGACAAAATCCCCAATAATAAAAATCATCATGATGGTCGAATACAATATTATTTTCATCAAGGAAATATTCTTCTTCATCAGCCTACTACTAGTACTATCAATGAAATTCTGATGATGACCAGAAGCAACGGGTGCTCTTAAAAGTCGCGACATTTTTTTGTGGTTGTTTTTAACCATTACGGCAAATTTACGGAGCTTTTTTGGTTACTCCTTAGAATTTGGCAATTTTATTGTAAAGAGGAAGAAAGTACGTTCTTAGAGGAAAGGTTTTAAGTGGAGCACTTGGCTGTGCAAGGACAAATTAAATAACTCTTCCCATAAGTTTCCCAGAAGGTTCCATCTCAAAATTTAACATAAAAATCTTACAATATTTAGAAGATTTCTAGTTAATAGTTACATTGTTTGAGGATAATTCACTCACAAAGGATGTTGGGGTTGGTGGTACATAGTAAGAACTGTCTTTTCTATAGGTTTGATCTGAGTTGGTTGTTGAGTTGGTTGGTGGATAGGAAACTGGAATTGAATTATTGTAATTTGTTTCTTCATTCGTTTCTTCGCTGGACAACAGAGAATCTTTGAGTTGATTATTATTCCTTCTACTATCGAATAATTTGAATAGTTGTAATATTGGTCTGTAACAATCGGTAAATAATTGAGAATCGTAGAGAATAACCAACATGATTAGAAGGGTTGAATAATTTGCAAATAGACTCACTTGTTCAATATAGTAACTGAATTGATAAGTAGTAGAGTCGCTTCCAAATTGTCTTGCTAAAAATGCAGATAGACATGAGAATAAGGCAATACCTGACAAGGTGTTGAGGGCACAGAATTGATAGAAATACTTGGTTTTGAAAAATGGAACATTTGTCTTATTTCTAAGGGCCTTTCTCAATCGATATGATAAAACGAAAAACAACATCAAGTTATCAATCCATGGAATGGCAAAAGCAATATAACCAATCGCAACAACAATTGTTGCAATGGTTAGTCCTATTTTGGAAAATTCTAAAATGTAACTTGTTGTCACATAAACTGCATTGATTGTCAATAAGATAAATGCCATCAAAATCATAATCTTGAACTTTGGACAATTACGTTTCTCTCCCGTATATAAATAATTGTAAATTCTATCAAAGGTTAACATGACTGGTAACATGGAATAATAAGTGAAAAAGACATTGAAAGAGAGTGCCATATTTGAAAGGGTAGTGTTTTCAGATTCACCCAAGTAAGCAACAGCATACATGACACTTGAAATGACAACAGAACTAGATGCTGCCAATATAGTTAAAATACTGCAAGTATTGAGAATGCCAATTTTTCTAACTCTTGATACTTGTCTAATTTGTGGAATTACATAGGTTATCAATGCTCCTAAGGCCAAAGAAGTGGAAAATAATATTGAAACGACAATCTTGGCAAAATCAAATGCTGTGGTGAATAAAGATGAGTCACACATTGAATTAAAAGTTGAATATGTATGACAAAAGCAAAAGAATGGATTCCTTAACCGTATGTAAAAACTATCCAAAAAATACAAGGGAAGGCCAGTTTGAATATTTCCACAATAGAAAGCTGATGGGAAAGTGGCAAATGCAGGACATTCAACATTTCTAGAGGTAGTTTCATTTACTACAGCATCCTCTCTGTAATAAATCTTGTACTGAAATTGCAAAAAATCCTCCCTATTGTTCTTGCAATATTTACAATAATTGAAAATTTCATACTTGTATGGATCTACACTTCCTAGAGATGAATTAGAGTAGCAAAAATAATCCATACAGCTGACATTTGAATATTTCTGACAAATATCAATATTAACTCTACCAGGTTTAATTGGCGAAAATATGTCACTATTTCTTTCATTCATATGTTGAGTGCCAAAAGGTATTGATGTAATACTAGGTAATTTGACAACTTTACATCCAAATCCAAAAGGAAGGTCCTTAATACGAGGTAAATTACTCTTACTTATTGGAACAGTCTCAGTAGCTCCATTCAATAAAGGCCTCTCATACGAACAATCTTCAAATAGATTGAACACTTGCGCTGAAGATGATGGTAAAGTTCGTTCTCTCCCAGTTGCTACTTTACTTTCAATATTCTCTCCTTTAATTTGGGTCAATGTTGAAATATGATGCTGCCGATCATCAAATAGTTTCGTCGTTAAAGATGAATTTGTAGTATTCATTATAAATTGCATAATAGCTAGTGTACATAAACTCGACATGATGAAAATTACTAAAATTATTAACCAGCCGATGGGCAGTCGATGATTATTATTATCATTGTCATCATTATGCACAATAATGGCAGACTTTTGTGAGATGGGCACTTCAACACTATTCACAACGATCCCCACACAATTATTGTTGTTATTATTATTCATTGTTGATTTTGTACTTTTCCTCTTCGAAATTCAGCGATCGAATGATGTACAGCGAGCGGGGAAAAAAGAATCTCAAGATGTTTTGATTTTTTTTTATGATTTTTTAAATTTGTGGGTTTTTAGTATTTCTCAGGAAATTCAAGCTCCGAAGTTTCATTCTCCTCTTAACAATAATTGAAATCAATAAGAAGTAAGCAGCTTATTTATCATTCTTAATTATGGCAGATCTTAGAGAGACAAAAATAGTTCATCTTTTGTCAAGTAGATCAAAAAAAAAATGTTCAAAAGACCAGGAAAAAATCTGCCATTTTATTCGAGATCAGAATTGGGTTCATCGTGTGTTGTTAGAGATGATCGTCATCATCGGATGAGAAATGATCGGCATCACCATCAAATTATTTCTCTTTGTATTAGTAATTATGAAGATGAGACGAAACGAATAATTTCCAACATGAGGAATACAATTTACAAATTATTAGCCTTGGAATATCAGAATATATTATTGACTATTGATGGGATGGTACTTGTTAAAGATAGGAATTCTGATGCAATGTTTAGAATAGTTTGTGGAAATAATGTAGAGGAGGAAGTTGTTGATTTGTTTGCTTCAGAGGTGAATGTGTATCTGCTGACCAGATCTGGAAAATGTTTCGGCGTTTCGAATTATAATAGTTGGGGTCAAACTGGAACAAACCACAGAAATTCACATGAGTTTAATGCGCCAATCATTCATGCCGAGGAAGTGTGGTGTGAAAATCCAGAAACTAGATTTATATCAGTACATTCAGGATATGGTGGGTTTCTTCTGATTTACATTGCAATTAATAACATTTTAATGTGAATTCTCATTGTTAAATAGGTCATACATACTTTATTTCAACGAACCAGAAAATATATTTCAGTGGAAATACTCAACTCGGCCAAGCAGCAAAACAAGTGGAGGATGCCAATATTTTAATTGTTACAGAGATTAAATCCTTTTCAGAAAAGAGAGTTAAATTAATTGCTTCTGGATATGCTTTTGGATTGGCTGTTTTTGATGATAACTCATTTTATGGCTGGTAAGTTTCAAATGGCTCGATATAATATTAATATGGACATAAGGGGGTCTAATGATTGTTGCCAACTTGGTTTTAAACATACAAACAAGTCATTTGAATTTGATCCGCTACCTATTAAGCTACCAACACAAGCAGAGGTTAAAGGATTATCTGCAGGACAAAATATTAGTTTAGTACTTGTGGAGGGTTGTGAAATTTATCTTAGTGGAGCATTAGAACACCTAAAATTTGAGGAATTTACAAAACTTGAGCTCAATGAATTCTGTAAAAATCCCTCTGAAAGTTTTCTTGATGCTTACATTATTAGAAATAAGATTTACCTACTTGGCACTGACCATTTTTCTATTTACTCTGGATCACAAATGGATAAAATTTCAGTATCCGAACTAAAACCATCAGAATTAGGACTTCCATCCCAATCACAATTAAGCTACAAAGTGGTACCTCAACAAATGGCAGGCGAGTACCTATCACTCTTCATATTCGATGTTAAAGAACCTCAGCATTTTCTATTCAAATTCAATGAGAAGAATGATTTTTGTGACGTAATAATTCAAGCATGGAATCCTTATTATGATGTTTAGAATAACAGAGTCCAACTCGACCAGATTAAGACTTAGACTCTTAAGGAACTTACCGGAGGTCTAGGAGTACACAAACTCCTCCCACTTTTTCACTGGAATAAACAGCGGGAAAATTCCAATCTCCTTACTCCTCGCGCACAATTTGACAATTGAACCCTTTTTTTGCAGTAGAGATTTCCAACAGTTTGTACTAGTAACATTTAAAAAAATGCAAAGAAATACTTTTGCTGTTTTATTATTGTGCTTGATTGGAGCTACCTGTTTTATTAATCATGTAGCTGCCAGTTGTCCAGCAGGTTATTATGATTCCTCTAATATTGAAAGACCTTGCTACCAATGTTCTCCGGGAACCTATTGTCCAGGTATGTATGAAGAAAAACTGTTTGTTTTTTATATAAATAATATAACATTGTTTTCACTATTCACAGGTGATGGTAAACCATATGCATGTCCATCCGGTACTGTCGCTCCACACCAAGGTGCATCATCATGCTCTTCATGCAGTACTAAACGTTCAAATTCTGATCATACCATTTGTTTACTTGCTGACACACCTGCCAATGCTCAAGAATATGTTTATGGATCCAACTTGGTGATCAACTCTAAGAATCCATATTATTACATTACTTTATATAATTCATTTGGTCAAGCACCAAGATCTGTTCAATTGACAATTGCTGGAAAGCAACCTGTTCCAGTAACCCTTCATGCATCATATACTACTGGAAAACCATCTGAAACTAATGCACAATTCTCAAATAAGGGAGTTAATGCTACAATTTCTTTCGAACAAGATGTTTTTAGAATTTTGTACTTGTACATTGTTCCAGATAATGCTGATTACGTTATTGGTGATTTGAAATTATTTAAATATTTGGATCTGATTGAAAATTTACAACCAAATCAAGTTAATTATTACAAATTCAATGCTGAACTCTCTCAATATGATAGAAATATGTTATTATTTAGATTGGATAATGTTCCTGCTGGTTCAAGAGTTAATTTCACTTTGAATTGTGATTTTTGGAAGAAGGATTGGAGTTTCCCATTTTCATACACTTTATACCATTCCACTTTATCAAATATTGCTTATCCAAATGAGAATAATGCCAATATTATTGTAAAGAGTCAAACTTCAAGCCATCCAAGTACTTCAAACATTTTCTACATGCCTAAAGATAGCACTCAATTTGCCATTGCCTTCTATTATGATAATACTTATTATTATGGAGAAATGTATGCAAGTGCTAAAATTATTAATTAAATAATTTTATTCAAATCTTGTTTGAAAATGATCATTGCTAAAATAAATTCAATGAATTTTTCCAATATCAAATTTGTTATCTTTTCCAACAATTTCTTCCAATGTTTAGTTTAGTTTCGAATATTGATCAGAAAACAATGATAAACAATGAATATTGTAAAGTGTTGAGCAGATCAGCAAGCACCTTGATATTTGTCACATCCACATTACCTGTCACCATGTTACCTAATACCATTATAAAAAAAATGGGTCAGTCACAGTTATCCCGTGACTCTCAAAATAATCAATCGGATAATGACTATTACCAACCCAATAATAATACTAACAACAACAATAACCCTGAACAACAAGATGATAATGTGAGCATTACTTCAGACAATTCACAACAACAACAACACGACGACAATATCAAACAAATTAATAGACTATACGGATGGAGCATGATTGAATCAATGAATTCCTCTCATCACTCTCTCACACCCAGAAATAACAACAATAACACAACACGACTTCGATATTTGCAAAACAATAATCAACAGCAACAGCAGCAACAATTCCCGCCAACCACTACAACAACCACTTCTAAAAACCAGACAAGTCCAAGATTTGGCGCCAAAAAACAATCACACTCATCTGATAATTTGGAAGCAGGCAAAGAAAAAGAGAGGCGAGGAGTGGGCAGTGTCTATGATGGTATTTCTGGTGTTGAATTTGATAGTGTGGAAGAGCAGGAGAGACAACGAGAATTGGAGGAATTGTTAGCCTCATCGGCATCAACAACTTCATCAATTTTGAATGAAAATGATATAACAATGATGAATAATAACAATAATTTGAATAATGATAATAGTAATAATAATAGAGTGAGACGTTCGATGGCAATTCATACCGGAAAACATTATTCGATTAGTTTGGGAAATGCCATTCATGAAAGATTACAAAAAGAATTGAAAAATCATGATGAAGCACAGAATAATGAAAAGGGGTTTTCAGCTCCGATTGGAAATGAAAATTCAATAGATAATTACTATAGGGAAAGATCGGCTGAAAGAGGATCAACGAGAATGCATCACCGTCGTTCTTCATCGATAGATTCGAATATTTCCAATATGATCAATAATGAAATGTTAAGTGTAAATAATCAGATAACAACTCTCTCACCACCAAATCAACCTTCCGAATTGATTGCAGGATCCCTCGTTCATGAAATGACTTTTATTGAAGAGGAGTTGGATCCTGTGGAAAAGGCATCATGGAATGAAAAACATAGAGATATTGCCGAGTTGTGGAATTCAATTCCAAAATCATATCATGCTGGTATTAATAGAGTTTACAACAAACTAAAAATTAGATTCAAGAATGATATTGATGTTTCTGATTATCAGATCAGACAAATGGCAATTGATTTGGGTTTTCCAAACTTTTTGTACGAATACATGTTCAGCAAACTCGAGAGAACAGTGTTTAGTTTACTGCACGACGAATACATTTTAAAGAAGAAAAAGAATAAGAATAGAAGAAATCTACCAAAGAGACCTTCCTCTTCAGCAACAAAGAATGAATATATCACCACAAAAAATGTCACACCTGACATTCCAAATGTGACAGCTGTCTTACAGAGTCATGTTGTGGAATTCAAGACATTACCTTCTTCACCAGCTCTGCCAAGAACAGAATTATTGAATCGTTTATTCAATGATGAAGACGTTCATAGACAAGAGCCAAATAGACTTTTATCATCCTTTGACGAGTATATCAATATCAATCAAGACATGGTATTTGAGAAGGGTTTAAAGATTAAATTAATCATTACTGAAGTGGGTAAGAGTCCTGGTAGAATTAGAACTGCTGCTTCTCCGATTATTAGTAGACTGAAAGTTTTTGATCAATTTGGATGGTTCCACACCAGTTTTTCAATTGGAAATCTTCGTTTTGATTGGACAAATAGTGGATACTGTGCTGTAACAACTGTCAAGTCAGCAACTTCATTGTTGGCCATAACAGTGAAGGAAATTAGCACACTTCGTGAATTGGAGAGCATCATTAAACTACTTTCCATTGAAATTTCTCGTTGGAATAGAAACTTTTCATACACCAATTTGAAGGGAAATATTTCCAAAGAGACAGGAAGTTGCCAAACATTCACTGTTGAAATGATGAAGATAATGGGAGTTTCGGATTTATCCTTTGCAGGAAATAATAGTATTCACAACTTTTTACAGGACTTGCTCACAAAGGGTGATCCAATAACCAAGTTCTCCATGAATGAAGAATTTAAAAAGAAGTATACTGACTTGATTGATACCAAGATTGAGCAGTGCAAAGCTGTCACTGTAGTATCATCTCGTGAGCTGTTACTCGCCCAAAATTCTGTAGCCGAATCTTCCACAACATCAGACGAGGATGTTCTAGGTCAAGCATTCGCTCAACAACAACAAGCCCACTTTGAAATTAAGAAACAACAAAGTGCCAAAGTTAAGAGATGGGAACACTTTAAATCTCAATACTTTACAAGCAACAAGAAGCACATTATTTTTAACAGTCATAGAGAATTGGATTATTTTGTACTTTACTTGAAAGAACTCGATGAAAAGTTCAATGAAACTCAAGAATGTGGATTATTGAATGCATTTGACAGAGGTTACTGGTTAAGATACTCGAGTGCAGTCTCTGTCATGCAAAGAATTCAACAACGTAAAAAACAACGAGAAAATGCAAGATCAAAACTAGGTTTTTCAGATCCATTAAAACTTTCAAAAGAGGAACAAGAGGAATACATTCGAGTTAAAAGAGATTTGGAAATTTGTCAACCACTCATAGAAGACGATCAATTCAAATGCGCATTTGGAGATCCTTCTCAGAGTCGTTCTCTTTTCATAGCAAATACCAAACGAGAAGATGTACTCACCATTCAAAAGGACTTGCAAGTGGGTTCCCTAAAGTTATAAGAGGTATTTAGATCATCATTTCAATATTTCAAATCAATTGAAGTGTTTACAATATGCGCACTTCAATTTACAAACCAATAAAAAATGGAATCATTACATCTTGCTGCCTCTCCAATCATGCAGGTGTTGTCCGCAACATCTTCATCACAACCCAATTCCGAATCATCATCTTTATTACACACAGCAACAATTAATACAACAATCAATAAGCCAACGAATAGTAACAAGGCATCCGAAGAACTTTTCAATGAATTCAATGAAAAATCAAGCAACAATACTCCTTCAGCAGCATCATCATTGAATGTAACCTCCACACTGTTCACTCTTCCCAATACTGATAGTTTACCTGTACCAAACCTCCTCATCAAACCTCGAACAAAAAACAAAAAAGAAAACCATGAAGAAGAAACAATCGGATCAGATTTTCATGAATCAGTCAGTGATTTTCAATCATGAAGGAAAGAAACAGAGAAATAAGACTATTTATTCAGTGAATCATCCAAAGGTTTCGAATCAGTTACGTAATTTTCATTTTCAAGTGGGTGAGGAAGTTAAGGTCAATGTGTGTGAATGTAAATCAGAGAAAAAGACTGAACATTTCGATAGGATTATTATAGAACATTTGGGATATACGAATCAGCATAATATGGATGCATCGAAAACTATTGCAATTGAATTTGTAAATGTGTTGGCTTTCAAGAGGAGGAAGAATGACTCGAAAATATTGTGGATTTATGAATCGGTTGTGTTGGAATTGTTGAATTCTGATTCTTCTGATAATAGTCAACACACTTCAATGAATGAATCACCTGTTTTAAAGAGAAAATTGGATAGTATGAGCGAATCAGATCAGAGTAGTACGAGTAATGGCAGTACAGTTCATAACTCAAATTTGGAAGATGAATTTGAAAAGTGCTTTTTGGTAGCCGCTAATCCATTCATTGATTCGAATTTACTTTCTAATATTGATGAAGAACAAACAAAGAGAAGTAAGCTCGATACCAAGATTGAGAATCTCTACCTAGAAAGTATTGAACCAGAGGATGCCCCGTCGAAAAAGCCAACACTATTTCAATTATCATTAGATTTGAATATTGAACAACCATATCACTTGTTCAATCCAATGATGAAACATTTCTGTTTGGATTTTGTTTCATTAGCTGAGGAACAGACAACCTTTGATGCAGTCATTATTAGTGTACAACCAATTATTACAAATATGGCTTCACTGAAGGGAAAGAAATTTGAATTGATTGGAAAAACACCAATCATATCAATGTATGATAGTGTAAATACTTTTGTAAGATTATGTGTAGATACTCAAATTTTCATTTGTCAAAATTCGAATGAGGGAAAGCTATTCTTCTACTTTTATGGAGAGGACAAGAGAATGAGAAGTGAACAAATTATTCAAAATCCAAATGTTTATTCAAAGCAATCTGATGTGGAAAATTACAACTCAAAGACTACTAATGAAAATATGAATCAAAAGGATTCTACATATTCTGATTTGATACTCTTTGAATTTGGGAGTGAAGACAACTTTCTATTCGAACAATTCAAGAATGTTAATTTAGAACCAAAGAAATCTAGAAACTTACTCTTTGACAGATATTTGGAACTTAAAAAAGAAATGAATGACAGTGAAGAAGCAATCAAAGCCCTGGTCCATATTCAAGATGCACTTGGCTTTACCTTGTTGATGCATTTTGCAGCACGAAATATGGTAGAAGAGGCAAGAGAGTGTATTTATTGGAAGGCAAATATTTCACAACAAGATTCGTTTGGTCATGATGCCTTATTCTGGAGTAATTACTTTAAGGCACATTTGGTTACAGAGCTACTCACAGAGATCATCTCTGAAATAGACCAAACAAGAGGTGACAGATCTGATGAAATTGCATTCCAACAACAAATAAGATTTGGTTTGGTGAATGCATCTTCAAGATTGGAAAAACGTAACATCAAAGCATTCAATGAAAATAACGGCTGTTCAACTGATTTTTCCAATGAAGAAGAAAATGCAACTATTCTCAAATAAAATCTTGAATATCTTGGCCACTTTTTACTTCTTAATTAAGCAATTCCAAATAACTTGGTCACCAAGTTGCTTTTGAAAGTCTGTTAAATCAGGAACAACATGAGATTTGTAACCTGATTTGAGTGTTCTGATACTAAGTTATAATTCTCACCTGGTAAGCCTCCAATTATGGATCCTAATAGTTTCCCTTCACTATTTAAACAAGCACCTCCACTCATTCCTGGGAATGAAGAAGCATCAACTGCTATAATTCCATCTTTGAATGCCAAGACCTTTCCGTTCTGACACCTTCTCTAAACATTCGTTTGATTGAAGGTATTTTGTTTATGGTAATATATAGTGCATCTCTTTCGTCGAAAGTTGCAAGCTCAGGATTTCTCTTCTTCACATAGTTTTCTTCCAACCACTGCTTAATCTCCATATCAGAATAATTTGCTGGGAAACCTATCAAGTAGATTTCATCACCAACTTGAGGTTCCTTTGCACAGGGGTAACAAATCTCATTTTGATCAAACTTCTCAAAAGTTACACAAAAACTAATATCAGCTTCAGTTGCAAGAAAACATTTTTCATTCAGTGGAGTTCTATCCTTTTCCCATTCAATCTCAATAGGATCCTTTTTGAAAAAACACTTCTGCCACTTTTTCTTTGGAATCCTCATTGAAGAATTGGGAATGGAAAGGCTACTTTAGGTTGAGATTAATCAGACTTGGTGAAATTGAGAATTGAATAAGGGTCAATAAATGATTATCAAACCTTTAAAAAGTTGCAAAAATTCATTTTGTACAGACAATATTCACATCAGAGCAATTTCTTCCCATTCCAAAGAGTTTCATCCTCTGTTTCAGACACATCATATCTGTGTATAAAAATGGCTTTCTAACAAGATCTAATCCAAGATTGATTTCCATCTCGAAAGATTGTTCACATTTCGAACTAATCATTGGTTTGAATATCTTGGATTTGTATTTTTCATTGGTAAATCGATTTCCTAATGCATTTTCCAATAATTTTCCATTTCTTGTCACTTTGAATTCACCATTTTCATGATCGAGCAAAAATCCAAACACTTCATCTCCCTTCACATCAGCTAAATGCACTTTATTAGCAATGTATGCAGTAAATCTCGTTTCCTGATAAACATTTCCAGTATCATAGCGAAATCCAATTGTGTCTTCATCCCATCCAACAATATCTTCTTTTACATGTTCAGTATTCGCTGTAAATCCAAATCCGAAAAAGAGATTCTTTAATTGTTGTTGTGGCCATAATTTTACTTCATAGTAGGTAAATCTCGTAGTGTCGTATAGTGTGGTTGATTCGGAAGGAATGGGAAGCAATAATGACTTGTAAGGTTTAATTCGAATGTTACCTATTGATGGAGGAATATCTGAAATGAGATTTGGATCATTGTTTTCCATATGAATCACATCAAGTGTTTGGATAGGAAGCATATCATCCTCATAATCCAATTCTGTCATTTTTTTCTTGTTAAAAAATTCAAAAGTTGACTTGGTTAAGAATGTTGTAATCATTATTCAAGATCAATTTTAGAGTTTGCATTGCTTACCACATAGTATTCAAAAAGGACAAATTAGAACATGAAGAAAATACAATCATTCTCAAATAAAATCCAAAATTTAATTTAGAGTTGACCATTTTCCCACTTGTCTTCAATCAAGCTCTTAACAATGGACCAACCACGGTGACCAATGATTGGATTTTCCATTTCACTGAATTCATCAGCCAACTTGTTGGCAGCAAGACCAGTTGGAATATTTTGATCTCTAGAAGTTTGCAAAATACGGGAAGCAATAACATAGACAGCATTGTCCCAATCTCTACCGAAGTGTTTCAAAATTGCTGGGTCGTTCTTGACATAACCAAAGCATTCATTGGCACAATTGACAATACCCATACGGTTGTTCAAGTAATCTGGAACATAAATGATACCACGATTCTTAATCATGTGATCATGTTCAACAGGATCCAAAAGTTGATTGTTGGCAGCACCACAGACAATCTTACAGTTGAGCATTGGAATGGTAGTAGAGTTGATGATACCACCCAAAGCAGCTGGAGCAAAAACGTCACATGGTTCAGCAAAGATGCTCAAATCGTTTGGAGCAACAACTCTGAATTCAACATTTGGTGCATGCTTGAATTGTTCCTTTCTCATGGCAATCAAGTTCTTGTCGATATCAGTAGCAATAACCTTACCAACATTTCTCTTGACGAGTTCTTCAACAATGAAGCTAGCAACATTACCAGCACCTTGGACGACAACCTTCTTTCCACTCAAATCTCCCATACCGAGGAAATTAACAGCAGCTTCCATACCACAGACAGTACCAATGGCAGTGGAGTGAGATGGGTTACCAGAACCACCAATACCTTGTGACAAACAACTGACGAAACGAGAAGACTTTGATGAAGAAGAAATTATGATAAGTGTGTGAAAATTGATGATGATGAAATTGTAACGGTAACAAAAATATTTCACATTTGCATTTTGATTGGAAGTTGAAGGTGTTAATAATAAAGAGAGATAATATACATACATTGTGCATTCTATCACAATCTGGTGTAGTGAGACCAACGTCTTCAGCACCATAGTAGGCACCCTTCAATGAAGAAAGGAACTTTCCGTATTCACCAAAGATGACATCACGAGTAACATCATTAGCATAAGTAGCACCATCAGTCTTTTGGATGATACCCTTACCACCACCTGTTGATTATTGATCCATCAAGTTTTAATAATTATTTTCCAATATTTGTTGTTCATATGATGATAGAATCGATTGTGTGTGAAAATATCGTGTGTGATTTTTAAAATTATATGAATTGTAAATATCATCAATAATAAATACTAACCCCACCATAAACCAGCAAGAGCATTCTTTCTATTAATTAAATTCAACAAGTCCGATATCATCACAAGGAATTAAATTTCACAATCATCATCAATATTATGAAAATTAATTTCATATAAAATCACACAACATACCTAGTCATACCCAAGCTCAATCTCAAACCATCTCTAACGTAATCTTCCATAGAATTGTACTTCCACAATCTGACACCACCGTGTGCCAAACCTCTGTTTGATTTATGGAGGAAAGCAGAGAACAAGAGGTTAGACTTTGGACCAACTTGGAAGAAACAAGCTTCATGCTTCAAGAAATCTCTCTTATCCTTTGAAATAAATTCACCCAATTGAGCAAAAAGTGGATGACTAGTCACAACTTGTTGCTTTTCAGCATCATAAACAACATAACCTCTTTGAATGCCAGCCTTTTGCATTTCTTCTTGGAATTTTTCAACAGACAAGGATGCAACTCCATTTTGTTGTTGATTCAATTTTTGGGAGAATTGTCTGACGATCATTCCGGCTTGGAAAGTTGTTTGCTTATTACCAGCAACAACACGACGGCTCACAGTGTTGAACATTTTTTTTTCTTCTTTCAAAAACACGCTCAATGCAGAACTCGCCGTTTTCAAAGCCTAATTAAGACTGTTAGACAATAAAGGAAGGGAAGGCGCGAAAATGATTTTTTTGATTAAGGCTTCTAATTTGGACTTGATATGAAATTTAACATGCATTGTGTGTGAAATTATTTGTAATGCATGGCAAGGAATACAAGTATTAGCTTGTTGAAAATAAATCATAAAATTGGGTGGAGTGTATAGGTTGGGGAAAATTTCAGATTGTGTATTGGTCTATTCATTACAGTACATCAAAGTGAGCTCTTTATAGGAAGTTATCCAACTCCCTATCGTCCTTCCTCATTGAAAAAGCATTCCTTGCTACTGCAATTTCAGAGTTGTTTGATGGTTCATTCTGTTTGGACAATTTTCCTTTGAACAAAAAAAACCCTTGATATCAACACTAAAACCATTCACCTTCCTTGCAAAGACCAATTGTCCTGAAATTTACCTCTCTCTTAAACAACATGTTGGGCGACAATGAAGAAGAATTGCAAAACTATCAATATTATCTTCATGAAAACTCCGAGAGCTTCAACCAGACAAAAAAAATGAGAAACGAGACTTTTCTGGAGGCTCATGATGATGAAAATAATTACTCTTCATCAGGGATGAGCAAACATCAGCAGCATCAGCAGCAACAACAGGAAGTCTCCTCTTCATCATTGAATTCTCGGGAACAATATGGAGATGAAGATAACTTGTATGTCCGAGGAAGTTGGAGGAGTAGAATCAAGAGTTATTTGGAAAATAGATTTGGAGAATTAACATTCAAAAATTTATCGTTGAGAGGATTGAGATTTTTGGCTGTTTTCTTATTTTCTCAAGTGATATCTTGTTTATTAACATCGACAGGAATATTTAGTACTTTTTTAACAAACAAATTCAATATTAATTTACCAACATTACAGAATGCGATTAGTTACACGACATTGTTGGCATTTTACTTTCCTTTATTGCTGGTTCACAAATGGTGTTTTCCAGTTGTGAAGAAAGTAAAGAGAATTAATTTTGCAGCTATTGGAG
Organism: Naegleria gruberi; assembly: GCF_000004985.1. NCBI lineage: Eukaryota > Heterolobosea > Eutetramitea > Acrasida > Naegleriidae > Naegleria > Naegleria gruberi. Next base: position 122,192 of record NW_003163303.1, read on the forward strand.
CTAGGAAATCGAGGAAAGCTAGGAAAACTTCAGAGAATAGTCGATTAATATCTGAATCTAGTGAATCATCATTGAGACAGCAAGAAGTATCTTCGCCAACTGAGAGTGGTATTGCTGCTTCGGAGTCAATGAGTAGTGTGGGAGAAACTGCACTCACTACAGCAGATGTCAATACCACAACTATTACTTCACCAAAACCACTCGTGACACATACCTCATTCCAAAAAATTGAGGACGAGGAAGAACAAGAGGAAGAAGAGGGAATCAAGACATGTTTCCAATCAATTTTCAAACGTTTATATATACCTGAAAGATGGAATATGAAGCCATGGAAATACATCTTCTTTGCTTTTGCTGACGTGGAGGCCAACTTTTTGGTTGTTAAGGCCTATCAGTACACAACCATTACTTCTGTCATGCTCTTGGATTGTTTCACAATTCCAAGTGTCATGTTACTGAGCTTTTTATTTTTGAATAGAACTTATAGGTGGACTCACATTGTAGGTGTTTTGATTTGTTTGACAGGTTTAGGGCTTTTGGTATTGAGCGACTATTTGAGAAGTATTAGTGAGGAACATCATCAAACTTCGGAAAATCCATGGTATTACCTATTGATGGGCGATGCCTTCTGTATTGTTGGCTCATTTTGCTATGCTATCAGTAATGTAGCTCAAGAATATGCCTTAAAATCAGAGGATCACTTTTCACAACTCATGGCTGACCCATCATCCACCGATATCGAACCAACATCACCAACATCCACAACTGCTCCTCCAGAAGTTTCCAAACCAAGACTCAGTGACAATGATTGTGCCATTGAATATTTGGGTATGGTAGGATTATTTGGAACTATCATTGCCATCATTCAAACACTCATTTTCGAAAGAGAAGATATCATGAACACAAAATGGACACCTCAATCAATGATGTACATGGCTGGATTTGCTGCTTCCATGTTCTTTATCTATACCCTTGTTCCTCACTTGATTAGATGGAGTAGTGCAACCTTTATGAATCTTTCCTTCCTGACGAGTGATATCTTTGCAGTCATTGCTAGTGTATTCCTCTTTGGTCAATCAGTTTATCCACTCTATTATTTTGCCTATGCCATTATTGCCATTGGTTTAGTTTTCTACAATCTCTTACAGGAAGAAGAAAGAAAATCAAAGAGTGTTTGGGCCAAGGGAAAACTGTTACTTGTAAAATGTTTCAGAAAGTAAAAATTTACCGCTCAAAACAATTTGCATCTAAGGATCTATTTTGAACTTTTACTCTGGCTTATCAGCCATCAAGTCATTTCAGTGAAACCCTCTCTGTCACTAATCATACAAAAAAATGGTTCAACAACAGCAGAACGTTCCATCACCAATTGGCACGATGGATCGTTCGACTGCCACTGTCGAATTACATCAATTACATCATCACCAGCAACACCAAGAAGAGCATCAACAACAACAACAATATTACACTCTCAACAAGAAAAAGAAGAGAAATTTGCTCCTTCTCATTATTCTCTCCTTGTTTGGTGCTAGTCTCTTGTTGGTTTTGGCTTTCCCATTGATGAGAAAATTGTTCCATCATCACTTTGGTCACCAACAAGAACATCATAACGGAATGATGGATTCGAATCAACAACATCATTACTTCCATAGAAAACATGGCTCTCCAGATGGCCTTTTTCATAGACAACATTCACCACAAGGGGCTCATCCGAATCCATTCAAAGAATTTTCTCAACATCAACATCATCACGATCGTCACTATAATTCCATTCATCTCAAAAATAGACAAATTCACATTCCTTCTACAGATGATCATTTTAAGAGATTTGGAAATTCTCATCATTCTCAATCACAACAATTTTCCTCCTCAATTATTAAACTCTTCCGTTCAGCACTTTCAATCTTTTCTTCAGAAAAGAATGAAAATTTTGGCGCCAAAACTACAAGAAGCTTGAATGAAAAGGGTGAGATGATGCAAACCTTCTTATTACATTTTAAAAAAAATTACGATAAAGTTGGCGCGCAAAGACAAGCAACAACAAGAAGCAATGCAGAAGGAAAGGATGAAGTTTTTGAGGCTTGGTTAGAGAAGGGCTTGAAACAATTCAATGTTCGATTGGGACATTATATTCCTCACAGAACTTTTATGATTAGTGGAAGTGAGAATAATGTTTGGAGAGCAAGAGAGTGGATTAATTCTGAATTGAGTGAATTGTCTTGGTTTGAATCATTGTTTGAAGAGAGTGAGGCTTGCTGGATTGGACCAGTTGAGAGTAAGGATAAATCAGTTTCTGATGATATTTTGGAAGTTCACTTGGATAAGACTGTTGCAGTTGAACGTATCATGAGAGGTGATGCACCATATGATGATGCTTTCAGATACATGACAAGAAAATTGTTGGCTAACAATGATAAGGGTAGAGATGTACATTTTATTGTTACTGCCAATGTTGCCAAACATGAAAGTAAGGAAGAATTGGAAAAGAGTGAACTTTTGAATGCAAATTCTGAAATTATGCAAAGGCTCAAGAAACATGACATTGTCAATGTTCAAGCTGTTTCAAATTCCAAGATTGCCATTGGTGTTAATGGTCATAAGGATGCAATGAATGTTGCTCAAGATCTCAGAGAACACGGTTTGATTCATTGGGTGGAAGTTAAAACTCCAACCACCACCCACGGTAAATATTCGAATGGTCTCGTCCAAAGTTATAAGAAACCAACAGAGAAACCAATTTGGAATATGGGCATTACAGGTCAAGGACAAGTTATTGGTGTAGGTGATACTGGCGTAGATTATTATCATTGTTTCTTCTATGACGAAAATAATGAACCACCATTCCAAACTACTTTGGCTGGCGCCTCAGCAACAACCACCTCTGCTCACAGAAAGTTCAAATCATTCTGGGCCTATATGGACAAGATTGACTCTGAACAAGGACACGGTACTCACGTTACAGGTATTGCTGCTGGTAAGGCTCACACCTCAAGTAATCCAACCACTATGCAAGAACACAATGCAGTAGCTCAAGATGCTAAACTTGCTTTCATGGATGCTGGTTGTGATACTGACTCTTGTAAATGTCCTGCTGATGTTTTGTGTGAATGCGATATGAAGGATGGCAAGATTTGTCCAAAAAAGTTCGGTGTTGTTTACTTGCCACTCGATCTTTATGAATCATATTTCCCATACTTTTATCAAAATGGAGCCAGAGTTGTTAGTAGCTCATGGGGAACTGGCTTTTTCAAAGATTTTGGATTTGGTTATTCCACAAATTCTAGAGAAATTGACATGTTTGCTTGGGAAAAGAAAGATTTCTTACCAGTCTTTGCTGCTGGTAATAGTGGTGGTGTTTTTGGTTATGCTTCTCTAACTAGTGAAGCTGAATCAAAGAATGGTGTTTCTGTTGGAGCTTCTTTGAGCACCTATCAAAGTTTCGAACAAACTGTTAACCTGACTTCTACTCAATTAATTATTGACAGATTGAGAATTGAACTCTATCAAAGATTTTGCCAAAAATCAAGTGATTTATATGATGCTGACAAGTGTACTGCTGCCCAAAAGTTCACCACTGTCGATGACTGCTGTAATAATGGAGGAAAATGTACTACAATTAGTAGCGCTTGTTGTGGTGTTCAAACTTTCTCTCCATTCACAACCATTGGTTTCAGATGTTGCCCAGATTGTATCAGACTTGAAATGAAGGAACACCCAGAATATTACAGTCAAGAAAATCTTGCAGTTTTTACTGCCAGAGGTCCAACTCGTAAGTATCTCCAAAATCTAATAATTTCTAACAATTACAAATAGTTGATAACCGTATCAAGCCAGATATCGTCACTGTTGGAGAAAAGATTCTCTCAGCTCGCTCAGCTGGTACAACCTCAGATAGAAAGTGTGGAGCTTCAGAATTTAAAAAGATTGAAGATCAAATGATTTATCACGAAGGTACTTCAATGGCTGCACCTCTTGCTGTACGTGTTTATAATTTTCTTTTACTAATTGTTCTTGTTATTATTCATTTCAATTTTGAAAATATAGGCCTCAGCTATTGCCTTGATTAGACAATACTATCAAGAAGGATATTTAAGTGGAGCTAAGGATCCTGCTAAGGGATTCAATCCTTCTGCTGCTTTGGTTAAGGCCACCTTGATTCACTCTGCCAAACCATTGACTGGTTATGTTCATCTGCTTTCAAAGCATATGGTATGTTTTATATTTGTCATTTAGAACTAATTGAATTTTGTTAGTATTGGCCACTTCAATATAAGGAAGGACACACCTTTGCACTTCAAAGTACATACATGCAAGGATTCGGACACATTGATCTCAGTAATGTCATGGATAAGAGTATGAATCTCTATATTCCAAACAAGGAAGATGCCCAACTTTCAACAGGTCAAGCTCACCAATATTGTCTCAATGTCAAGTCTCAAGCAACTAATCCACTCAAGGTAACAATTGTTTGGACCGATCCACCTAGTTCACCTGCAGCAAAAATTCACCTTGTCAATGACTTGGACTTGGTTGTCGTTACTCCAAGTGGTGATAAATTGTTTGGTAATGGAGGTAAATCTTCTGTCAAGCAAACAAGAGATGAACCTGATCAATTGAATAATGTAGAACAAGTTGAAATGGAAACAACTGATCCAGTAGGAAAGTACAATATTAGTAAGTTTTTCAAAATCTTAATTTAGTATTAACAATCAAATAGTCGTGAGAGGTAATGCTGTAACTAAAGGACCACAACCATATGCTATCGTTATTACAGGTGATTTTGAACTTACAAGTGGTTGCGCTGCTTATTCTTTCATTCCATATGCTTATTTGGCAGAAAGAGTTCAAACATACAGTAACTTGTCTATTGCTTTTGGTATTCTATCAGTTATTTGTATTCCAGCTCTTGCATTCTTGTCCATTTATTTATACATACAATATAGAAAGATTACCACCTCTAGTCAAGGTTATAGATCTGCAGACATTGGTCAAAACACAAGAACCTATGTCGATATTGGAGACGATGACAATTTTGAATTGAAAAACTTGAGAAAGAATTATCAAATTGATGAAAGTGACGACGATGATAATACTGAAATCAATAGAAGAGGAGGTACAGCAAGTGAAAAGGCTCAATTAGGTATGACAGATCGTGAATAAAGTATTTTTTATAAGTTTAAGGAAGATGAGCAAAACAATGCGTAAACTTCTAGGGTAAAGATTGGAACTTTAATGAAAGACTAAACAGTAAAGTAGATAATAAATTAATTGAGTTTATGTGATTCATCTTCGTAATTTACAATGTAAAAACTGCCTGATTCCAAACTACTGAGGAAAAAACCTTGTTCTCCGACCAAATAATCTTGATAGGCAAACTCCTTGATAAAACCAATTTGTGTAAACATATCCTTAGTGGCTGCAACACAAATGACACAAATGAATACTGGAATAAAGTCATCTGCAGAAACAAATTGATCTCCCTCAGATTTCAATGGTTGTTTTGTTTTGGAGAAGTAAATCTTATTCATCACTTCTTTGGCAGCCAATGTAATGATATTAAGTTTGGCAGATGGGCTGTATGGTTTGGTATCTGAAACCTTATCATGAGAATCTTCAGAAATTGTTCGAATTAAATCTATGGCTGTCTTGTATTCTTCCTTGAATTTTACCATTTCTTCATCAATTATAAATTGTCTATACTCGTTATCGTGTAAATCCTTCTCGTCTATCTTTTTACTTTCAAGTAATAGTTGGCCAACAAGTTTGTTGGAAACATCTAAACATTTAACATAAAAGGCCTCGTCCATCATTTTCATTTCATTTCTGACTTGACACAAGGAGCAGTCATACATGATCATTCCTCTTGTTTGTGAAGTATATTCAAATGTCATGGATTCTAAAACTTCATAAACTTGATACCATGAAAGATTAATCTTAATCATGGAGCTAACCTTTTCAGTGAGAGCCTTGAGGAAATCTTGTAACTTTTGGTTACCAACTGTAGTATTAACAGGTGAGTTGAGGAATTTTTGTACAAATTGATGGATTTGAGTGCAGAAAAAGTTAGAATGTTGACCTGATGTGATGGTGTTACGAAGACGTTGTTGCATTTGTTTGACCATTTGGCTGGCATGTTTCTTTCTCTCCTCCGATGAGGCTAATTGTTGAGATTTAATCTCTGATTGAATATCTTCCTTAATATGTTTGAGTTGGAGGAGGTAGGAATCGCCGCGTTCAATTCTACTCTTAAACTTTTCAATAATATGTCTGCTTGTGAGTTTAAAGAAACAAATGTCAATCAAATCATTCTTGCTTGGCATATCTATGAGTGATCTCATTTCTCGTTCAATCTCAAAGTTATCATCCAACACGAATAGTCTTTGAGGTATATTGTTACTCACAAGATTACCATATCTCAAACAATTGGTGGCAAATCGTTGAGTATTGACAACCTTGATAAGTAAATTCTCTATTAATCCAAGTTGATACATAATCAAGCTGATCTGATTACTGGTTTGTTTGAGCTTTGTTGTGGCATCCGAAAGATTGGCATGCACTTCTTGAATGGTTTGTCTAAGACCATTCAAAGCAGATGAAGTGTTGGTATCCAAACGAATTTGTGACCCTTCATTGGTCACTCCATAGGCTTGTGTATAGAGATTGTATCGTCCAGCAATCTCTTGATAGGTACTGCTCAGAGTTTTCTTGGTAGTGTTAAGCTCAAAGGATTGAGTGTACAAATGATCAAGTTGTTTCAAATTCTCTGTATTCCAACGTGAAAGCTCCTTGCTGATATCATTCAGTGAAAGTATCAAGTGTCTCCATTCGTAGGCCAATAAAAGTCTTGAGAGTTGAATAGATTTTTTAAAGTAAAGAGGTGAGTGTTCTCTAATCTTCTCCTCGATGGTTAATAAATATTGGAATTGTGGTTTGGTGTTAGATTTTTGGGAAAATGGTAAATTGTAGGTACAGGTTGGCTTGGTTGTCCAATCAATTTCTGACAAGACTCTTATTTTTTCTGTAAGTAATTCCAGTCTCGTTCGGTTAATTTCTTCATTTAACGATTCAATGTGAAAGATTCTGTCAATACTCAAATTCTTCATATTGGTGGATGAATTCAAATTGTTGCTAGCACTTTCAACTCTTGGTGGAGATTGGCTTGAAAATGATGATAATCCTTTGATGGATTCTCTTAATATCAAAGACTGTTGCTGTAGAATAAAGCTTCTTTCTTCACGTTCTCTCTTATTTTGCTCATTCTTTTGTATTTTCCTTGTTAGGCCTTCAACAAAAGATGTCAGCTCTTTTTTGTAACATTCCAAATCCAAAGTGCTTTCTTCATCTTCTGTTGATTTTGCAACATTTGAACTGATGGGCACTAAGCAATTACCACCCAAGGAAATAAATCTTGAGGGTGACTTGTCCATGCCAACAAACAGTAAATGCTTTAGAACACAAATCCACTCACTTCTTTTTTGTTCACTATCTGTTGATAGGAGTAGAACCTCCTGTTGATCGTCACTTTTACAGCAGAATGTAAATTTCCTATTAGAATTTCCAATAACTGGGTGTAAAGCTGGTGAATCTTCATCGTCATTGGATTGCCTTCTAGAGAGAGCATCAGAATTCTTTCTAGGAGTTGTCATTGCTGAGCAAGTACTTGCTGATGAAGATGATGGATTTAAATCAATACACAGATTGTCACCACTAATAGGAGCAATAAAATCTTCTTGCTCCTCTCTATACATTGGAACGTGATCGGTATTACTGGAGCTACCTTCAATACTCCGTCCTGAATTCAACAATAGAGGGGATTGATAGCTCGTTGATGTTTGCTGTGCATATACCTCTATAATACTGTCATAAAAAGATTTTTGTGAATAGGAAGTATAATTGAGTGGTAAAATATGATGATATTGAAGAAGATTGGTCTTCATCTCGTGATTAATATTCTGTTGATTATTCTGTGGTCGTGTCTTGTATTGATACAAGTGATAATCTGTATGTATTTCAAACCATCTTGGTTGTCCTATTTGTAATTTTCCATGTTGCTGACTTGATTCGTAATTTACATCCGATATTGTATTGCTATCCTTCTGTTGTTGCAATATCTGTTGCTGTTGTTGTTGTTGATTATTATATACAATAGGAGATGATGAATCAGAGGAAGAATAAATTATCTTTGAAGGTGTTTTACTCTCTTTTTCTTCCATCATCATGTTCGAAAAGGCTTCAACTGGATACAGATATCCACAATAAATAATTTCATGATGATTTTCCATTATGATATATAGTAAGATGTGATGATATTAATATATTTGAATTTAATGATCAAATTCAAAAAATCAAACTCTCTCGGTTGATGATTAACAAGAAATAAATAAATGATGACGCTGATGTGATGAAATAGTATCTTCTTGTATCCGATTTTATATTATATTGAAGATTCCTTCGGATAAAAAAATATCAATTCTTTGTGATGAAAACGATTTTATGTTTTTGATCGTTTTTTTTTCTAAGTCCGAAATTTAATTTAACGGAAATGTACTTTTCCCGCCAATTAAGGGTTTGACTTGGGATTTGCTTTATTCATAAAGGTAGGAGGTGTTTAAGGAGAGTGAATATGAATGAGGAAGTTAAGGAGTAATCAACTAATTACTGGAGGAGTTTAGTTTGTAGAAAAGTTATAAACCATATTTTTGTAATGTCTATTTTATAATTAATTTACAATAATTGAGTGAAAAGTAAAATGCAGAATACAAATAAGGCAATATCGTAATTCCACATCAATGCACCACTCACTTGAGCATTTCTTCCATTGGAAGTAGATGGCATTGGATTTGATGATTCCAAAGTAATTGCATTCACAAATTCCAAAGGTCTTTCAGGAGTATTTACAAGAGTTCCCTTTTGATCGAGAACTTTGATTTTTGTAATGAATGAACCAATTTGAGGATTATTCTTGGCTTGGAAGGTGAATTTGATAGTTTGTCCTGATTTCATAAATTCAACAACTGGAATGGTGATTGAAACAGTTCCTTGTTTTGGAGAATTTGACACGATGGCAGTGGAATTCAAAGCTGTTCCTTCTACCATTGTAATTTTCAAAGTTCCATTGTTGAGGAGTGGAATGGAAGATCCACTGAATGTGAAAACAAACTTTTCTCCATAGAAATGTCTCACTGGTGTCCAAGTTGTAATCTTAACTTGGTAGGTTGTATCCTTACCAAACATGGTATCCAAAAGATCCAATGAAGCACAAGGTGAATCTTCATATGGAGCAACACCACATCCAACAATCATATCATTTGGCATCCAAGCTGTCAAATTTGAAATACTGGCCTTGGCAGCGTCACTCACTGGAAAACTCCAAGCATCACAAAATGGTCCCAAATTTCTCCCGACCACTTTACTAAATCTCGTCATCCATTGATCTCTTTTCTGATCGTCATTCTGTGGTTGTGGTCCATTCTTTTGATAATCAACAAAGGTCTTCCTGATGGCAACCCAACCAAATGCTTGAATCAAATCCAAGTAGAAGAGCAATCCAGCACTTGTCCAATCACCCTTAAATGGTTGTGTGTTACCCTTGTAGGTTGTTTCGAGTCCTCTTGGTGGATTGAAACCTTTACCATAGGTGTTGGCACTGTCTGGATAGTGTTCCTCAAGGTAGAGACTGAAGATGTTGCATGTTACTTCACCAGATTGATCGTATGTCCAGGCACCTTCTTGGAAATTGTGTCCCAATTCGTGGTAATGACCCCAACGTCCTGGAGTATTCTTTAATTGACCCAAGTTGGCAGGGTTGACTGGAAGAATAGTTCCAACGTTCTGATCTAGAAAAGTCATAAAAGGATAGCCCTGAATGCATATAGCCAGCAGATATTTGAATATCAGCTTGCATTCTTTCCTTATAATCTCTTGTTTGTCTTTGAGATAGTTCATAATACATGGCCACAACATTTCCCCAATATTTGGCCACAGTCGAAACTTCTGACAACTGTCTGGCTGTTGGAGTGGCTTGTACATTGAAAGCAAAATGTTCTGATTCAATCTCAACCCATGGTCCTGGATAATTTCTAATGGTGCTGTTCCATTCTTGATCGGTGTGAATTCCATCCTTGAAAAATGGAGTTTTAACAACTTGTCCAATAACTGTCACATCAACAGAGAGTGGAATTGAAGAGACTTCAATATAAATAGTACCGCCATTCAAGCAAGTAATGGTTCCAGTAGAGTTGGTTGTGGCACTAATTGAAAAAGTTTTGGAAATGGATGGCCATCTACTCCAGGAATCAAGATGTGCAATTCCATCAGTGTGTCCACCAATTCTGACATTGGACACACCCTTTGGATTGGACAAGATAACTTCCAAAGTAGCTCCAGGCAAAGCATAGAAACCAGTACATTGCCATCTCTTTCTATTTGTGGATACATTCATTTTCAATGTTTCAGTTGGAGCATTTCTATAGGTCAATCCATTATTTGGTAAACCTGGAAATTGTTCTCCAGCCAAAACTTCTGGATTATTGTCAATTGGTAAAACTTTAGCTTCATTCAAGACGTCAATCATGAAAATGCAAAGTTTAGGCATGTTGGAAGAAACAGGAAACTTGATTTCAACTCCTGTACATACAGATTCGTATACAGATTTTGCCTTTCCAATAGTTTCAATAGAATTTGGACTAATTGGTTGTTGGAGAGTTGCATAAACATTTGATAACATATTTCCAACAGCTTGAACATCAGAACTTTGAATTAATGAAGCATTCACAGCAAATTGATTCTCAATCTGAACCAATTTGAAATACGGATTCATATCCGAAATTGGAATATTCAATGAGGAAACAAAGGCACCACTTGCAAAATAGTAAGTATAGAAAGAGACACCAAGTTTTGCAAAGAGTACATTGCCAGGGAATTGATTTCCTTGCAAGGAGTGTGCCCATGCTGTGGAAACAACTATAATTCCTCCACCTCTGGCCAAGAACGCATCCATCATTTGTTGCATTTGAGGAGTAACTTGACCAACACTGTTAAGATTCATAATGACCAAGTCAACTGTTTCCAATGGAAGAATAGTTGTATCGAATGCACTAGTTGTCTTATTTTGGACGAAACCTGGAATTTGATTATAGAAAGAAGCACCATTGACACCATGAAGTAAATATTTGGTTTGTTGTTTGTTGCCAGAGGCCCATTTTGCACAATTAACAAGTAAACTACCCAAACTAGAGGTTGTAGATGAGGTTGTGGCATAACCATTGTGGCCAAATGCACAAATCTTTCCACTACTTGGATTGGAATTGTAGGTTGCAGCCATGGCCACAGGTGTGGTTCCAGCAACAATTAGTGGAACAGCGTTGGAGCCATGGGCAAAGAAGTAACCAGCAGCAGAGGATGGGATATCAGTAACATTTACAAGAAGAGTACGTCTTACAGTGTCCAAGTCAGTTAAGGACATGCATGTGGCAGAGTTGACTGACAAGAGAATACAAATCAAACATGCAATAAAAGCAAAAGCACATAGAGTAGTGCTGTTGCTGTTATTAGAATTGTTTAATTTCATTTTTTTTGAGTATGACTATCTTCTCTTTCGAATCATCAAGATTATAAACGATTTATTCTAAACCCCTTCGTATTATTTAGCAAGGGGTATCTGATTGACATTTTGACTTTTCGTTTGTTTGACATGTATTGAAAAACAAGATACACTTTCAGGACAACCAAATCTGTCGAGCTAGGAAGTCCTCAGCCATTCTCAACCAATCCCAACCTCAAATGGCAACCATGCAAAATTTGCCAAACATTCACAAGGTTTACTAATGGGAGCTTTTTTGAGAGTTATTATTGAAAAATGTTACATTTTGATGTTGTTGCTTGCCATGATGATGATAATTTGCATACGATGTGGGATTGAATAGGTCAATTATTGGGAAAGGACATTACAATTTAAGTGTTGGAAAGGAATTTTCATTTGGTGGTTGATGATGGAGTAATTCGCAAGATTTACATTTGGTATAAAGTGAGTTTGTGTTCAATAATAAACTTTACAAATCGAAATTTACAGTTTTAAATTCAAATTTGCATACAAATTATTCATGAACAATTTCACAGTCGACCATTAATGAGAAATGATCAGAGGAATGTTTTTCACTTGGTAAACAAGTTTCGTCTATATCTTTAGGAAGTGGAATTGACAATAATCGTTTCAATTCAATCTTGGAATGTTGCTGAGTATTCCACACAAATATATAATCCAGAGTTGACTTGAAATCAGGTGTATACATCGTGTAGAGTACTTCATTATGATCCCAATCAAAGTGAACTCTCATTTCTTCATGATCTTGTGGATTTAATTTACCATACCATGAATACATGGAACGAAAGGATGGATAATTCTTTACGAAATGAGAAATCAACTCCTTAATACTTTTCATTCGTTTCTTCTTTTCCATTTCCAATTGTTCGAATATTTGTTCTTCTGGAGTATTGGAATCTTTCAAATCTTGAATGAATTTCTCTTCACAAAATGTTACATGATTAAAGTACCGTTCCAAATCTTCCAATGTAATGTCCTCGATATCAATTCCATCGATGGAAAGTTGATTGGTGAGGTCAATTTTCTTATCCTTCGTTAGAGTTCTCCCTGGTAGATGTAACAATTTGTAAATGATTGAATTGGGAGTTGTGTTAAAATCACCAACACTCAATACAGGATAATTCGAATATCTATGGTTAACAGATAAGGTATGAGCTATTAGGAGCATTAATTGTCTCAAGCGTACATAATTACACTCAGGTCTCCAAAATAAGTGAGAATTCGTAATCAATAGTCCATCTTCACTTTCTTTACTTTTCAAAACAAATATTTGAGCAATGTTTCCACTGTGCTTAATTTCCTCCTTTTCCAAAACAGATTCATCAGTAGAAATATTCAAATGTTGACTATTCGAAAGTAATTCCTGTTCCATCAAGATGACTTCACTTTCCACTAGTTCAAACTTTTCACTTTTAAAAGCAAATGCCAATCCATAAGGCATTTCTCTGAAATTCTTTGATGGATTATATTGAGCATGATAGAATGATGAATAGCCAAGCTCTTTCAATTTATCCTTCCAAAATTCCTCATACTTGTCAACCTCTTGTAAACAAATGATATCCGAATTGTAAAACTCAATTTCATTGAGGAGATTTTCTCTACGAACTGTCCATAATGCTGCCTTATGATTACAATATGAAAATCCCTCTCTTCTATTGAATAAACTCTGTGCGAGAATATTGTATGTTAGCAGAGTAAAGGAAAACTTGTGCATTTGATTATTTTGATGTGTGGCTGTTGCTTCCGATTGGTGATTTGCCATGGCTGGAACCTTTTCCTGTTCGTGATGATGTTGTTGCTGCTGCTTGTGTGATGATGCTTTGATCCATCGACGAGGATAGCCAGAAAAACAGTTCTTCAGGTTTCTATTCATTTTTTTAAATGGTGCTTTTTGGCTATTTAAAGAAATTAGCTAAATGTGGACATTAAATAATTACTTTTATCACTGTTTCTCGTATTTTCTCCTCAATTCTGTAAATTCATTCCCAAATATAAATATATTTGAGAGGTTTTAAAGTTTAATCCAAATCATATTCCTGATCAGATGGAGAGGAAGGTCGTGAACCTGAGGTTCCAGATGGTGTAACTTCTGATGACTTTTCTGGTGGGCTATCAACATCAGTTTCAACACGATATTTGGATGTAGTCGTTGTGGTTGTTGAATGGTCTGCAACTGTTTCAGTAAATTCATCCTCTTCTAACAAGTCAGTATCATTATTCAACATTGGTTGAATTTGAATGTCTCTGGCATATTCCATTTCAACATTGTGAATTTCAGAAGAAATTGCTTTGGCCAATCTTTCAGCATCATCTGGGAATGGAATATGATAGGATTCTCTGTTTTGAGAGAGCAATTGTTGCTTCAGACTCTTAATTTCAGCATTGGTACTCTTGAGCAATTGTGTCTTTTGTTGGACAAGTTCCAAAAATTCTGGTGATGAATTCTCTTGTTTCTCAAGTGCCTTGAGTTCCTTTCTGATATTATAATTTCGGAAAATAACATGTCCTTGCAGGTATTGCCAATAGCTGATAATTTCCTCAATTTCTTGTTGGGAGCAATAGTGTTGAATTCTAACATTGTTGCCATTGATATACGTTGGGAAATAATTCAAAATCTTATCCATAACAAAATCGTTTGTGGAGAGAGTACTATTCCAAACAAGAGGAAGATACTCAATCGAGTATTTGATCCAATTCATAGCTTCCTTGAAATTCTTTGAAATTGTCTTTAAACCTCTTGAATAAATTTGTTGTAAACAGACAGCAGTGTATGTGAGAATATCCTTCTCTCTACTTAATTTCTTATCTCCATGTAATTCTGTGAGCTCCTTATCATAAATAATACCCATCAAGAATGAGCTAATAGATCTATCAAATGTCTTTCTGTACAAATAATGCAATCCATAATGATACCAAGTTGCAACAAAGCAGAATAATGAGTACAACTCATTCAAAGAAGATACCACCTTGGTATTTGGTATGTCATCCACAGTCAAGTTCACAAGTGCCATGTATTCGTTGAATTTGTTTTGATCGGATTTTTCAGAGCTTGCACACAAATCCAAGAGCTTTCTCTGGAAGAGTGAGTAGAATACTTGATCGGCAATGGTATACTTCATTGGAACAATTTGATCTATGGCACAGAGGAACACTGGATAGTTGGCAATTCTTGCATCATACTGCAAGGACATGGAGTAAGTGTAAGTGCTATTGACCTGACCTTGACAGAGTTGGAAGCACTTATTGCAGAGCTCATTATATTGGTGTTGGAATTGCTTCTTCTCCCTTTCTCTCTTTTCCTTTTGTTGTTCAATATAAATATTAAGCTCCTCAATAAACTTTTTGTTTTGGAAATTCAATTCGTCCTGAACCTCTTTTGGAATGATAGCTCTCCATCTCTCAATGGATATTTCCATGAGAACATCTCTGTAAGTTTTAGGATAATCGGCGATAATTTGCTCAAGCGAATCAACTTCGAGTCCAGAGTGCTCTGTTGGAATTTTTTCTTCAACGGTGGCAGGTTTAGCTTCTTGATCATTATGTTCTTCATTATGATGGTGGTGATGTCCACTGCAACAGCCATGATGGTGGTGATGATGGTGATGATGATCATCATGACAGCTGTCTGCCTTCTTCAATTTCTTCAAGGATTCCTTGAGCTCCTTGATATTCTGCTCGATAGAATCTTGGAGATGCTTATCCTTTGAAATAAAGTCTTTCTCTTCCAAATTAACTCTACTATTATCCACATATAAGAGGCAGTAAGCACTAGAGTTGATATCCTTGTCAATACCACTTGAAGTTCTCATGACTTCCTCTTCAGTAACCTCAGTCACCTTCATATCATTGAATTTCCACCAACAATTTTGACCTGTATCAAAATAGTAAATGTAATAATGTCCGCTCGAAGCCAAGCTTCCTTCATGAACTAGAATACCACACAGATCGTATGGTTTCTCCTTCATATCATCGAACATGGTAGCAACATTTTCTTTGAGAGTATCGATTTCATTCTTTAACTTTTCAACCTTTTTAGAAACTTGTTGTCTTATATTCTCAAATACCTTGACAGCACTTTCAATAGATTGAACAGAGGTACCTCCTGATAGCTCGTGTTGATATTGAGCTACATATTCGAGAGCGCCTGCAAATAAATATTCAATGGAAATTCCCTTATTATCATTATAATTTAAATAGCCATCTAATTGTTTTTCCAAATCTGCAATCTTTTGTTTGATTTGTTTGATATTTTCTCGTTTAGTTGTAGTTTCTTTGGTTGTGTAAAGGAATTGTGAAATGATAATAAAACTTACTAACTTTGTTCGTCTCCAGATATCTATCCAAATAAATCACCTCTTGGAATTCAAATGGTAGATTAATCTTGTGAGCAACCTTTTTGGTAGTATCAAAAGAGGTTCTTTGGAGTTGAACTAATAATACAGGTGGTGGTGTTTTAAACCAGGTAGTTTTTACAGCTTTTGTCTTGTAAGATGTGCTGACAGCATAATCTGCAACCTCAGTGATAGAATAATCATCGAGAGAAGAATAAAAATCTTTCAGCTGTTCACTCACATTCAAAATTAAATTACAAAGTTCAGAGTATTTACTGATACAGACTTTTGTTGACTCTGTATCCAAATACTCCAACTCTTCTGTACAGATACCATAGAAAATTTGTTTGATTGGGTTTTCAAGACTGATATTGTTGGTCTTGTTCTCGATTTTTTCTTCCCATTCCTCTGAGAACATTCTCTCAAGTAGGATCAAAACCTTACTATAGAATTCTATTAAAGTAAATGTTTTTTGAGTATGATTAGTAATATTGACAACGTACCACTAATATCTTCTTGATGTCCAAGATTGACATCAATTCCCTCCTTTGAAAGAGCCTCTACAAGAGGAGATGGATCAATAAATGTCTTGTTAGTCATGATCATACTTGCAAACAATTTTTGAGATTCCTTAATGAATGTCACTATATTATTATTAGTCCAATAAAATCTCTAATTGATATATACTTACAATCCTTATCTGCTTGCTTTTGTAAATTCTCATTAGAGTAAACTTGTTGATGTTGAGTAATCCTCTTATCTGTTGTTGCACTACTTGTAGTGGTTAATGATTTTTCAATCTTTGCTTGAACTCTACTCATAAAACTCTCCTCAGAAAATGAGAATAACAATTGTTTCAACTTGGGAATCATAAAAAGTGCTTGAAATAACGAATTGACATAACAAGTATTTCCAATATTTTTCAATCCAATAGGAACATGTAGTTGTTTTCTATATTTCTCAATAGGAGATTTTGGTTCAGAATCTCGTTTTTGATCTTGTAATGATGCTTCAATGGCTCTATTGAGTGCATCATCTTCAAAGCTAGTATTATTTGATGATGAGAATTGTCTATTATTTTTGTTATTATTATTCGTTGAAAAGTAATCATCATCGGTATTGTGTCTATTATTATTAACAGTTGTCGGAGAGAGTTGATCAAAGGATGTATCAAAGTAGAAATCATCATTTCTATGACTATTGCTAATTACAGTGTCATCCTCAAGGTTTGGCATATCAGGATCATCAATATGCTTTTCTTCTTCTTGTTCATGATGATGATGTTGATTGTGATGATGTTTAAATTCATTATTAGAAGTGTACATGACTGGAGAGACTTCTCCACTTGTTGTAGCAGTTGTGGAATCATCAGAATCATAATTATATCTATTTACTACATCATCTGCTGCAGAGTGATGATGGTGATGATGATTAGATCCTCCATACACAACTGTATCATCAATTGTAGGTTCATCTTCATGATGATGGTGATGATGAACAACAGCTACTTGATTATTAGACTGCTGATCATTCTCCATCGATAATACACTCGGATCATCCGAAGCTGCCAATAACAAATCGAAGGCTCTCTCAACATTATTATTGCATTTCCTCAAGGCCTGTATTGCCTGATCTCTCCCAAAACCAGCATCTACAATCTGACTGATGGAATCCTCATTGATCGGTGACGACGACGGATACATCATTGAATTTCCGTAGCTGCTACTGAGAGGCATTTTATTTATGGATTACTGGTTCCTCACAGAAAGTGCATTGTGGTAATTGTGAAGAAAGAACACAATCAAGTTCTTTACCAAATGTAACAATATGATAATTGGTAACAAGTTGTATTTTCTCTTGTGAAAGAAGGATAGTATTTGAATCATTATTTAATGAACCCTTTTAATTGTTTGTAGGTCTTTGATACTCCTCTTATGGAAATAGAGGATTGTGATAATTTCAATGAAAATTTACCAACCAAGTGACCAGTCATGACAATTTTATCTGGATTACGTCCATCAGTTTGCACAAATGGAACAAGATAACATTTGCCTGCTCTAAGAACTAATTCATCAGTGTAAGTGGAATTGTTACACTTAATAACCTTAGATTCAGATCCAGTTGCCACCACCACATCATTCTGAACAACAATGAAAGAGAAGAAGGTTGGTTTGGCTTGCCCTATATCCTTTCTGAAACGTTTTCCAAGTTGATGAAGACCAAAGTAGGCATCATGTTGATTCTCTCCAATGTCTACACAAATTACAGGATATGAAGAAGAATCCTGAACAGGAAAGCTTTGCATTGGTACTGAAATATCTGATCTGAAATAAGATGGTTCATATCTACAAAGTGAAATAGTATCAAACCAACTCAAAAAATCATTAAAAGACATAAAGAAACGTCCATCATCAGCATCACTATAACCAGCCTCTCTCTTCATCTCAACAGTCCAACTATGGAAATTGGTTAATTGAATCTTGAAAAAAGTTAACTTACTTTGGATCTCGGTCACTCCAAGCTCCTGTCCATTCTCCTTTACCCCAAGGATTTCTTATGTACACTAATTTGAGGTTTCTCACTTCCTTACATGCAAGGAAAGCATACGCATGGTTTGCAACAAGACCCATCTTGTTACATCCATTATCATCATCTATTGTACTGCAACAGATAAAGTTATTCTTCTTTACAGCATCAATCAATTGCTTCCACAATTGATCCTTATTCTTTTGATTCTTTACAAAAATATTATGAGATGGATAACCTGTTAACAATTCAAAAGCCTCAATTGGGTTACCTCCTTCAATATTCAAGTAATACCCACATACTTTAGAGTAGGCTTTTTCAAGTGCAATAACCCACAACTCTGGAGACTTGTTATATGCAAATAGAGGCGTTCTAGTTCCATTTCTAACTGGGAAGTAATCATCAATGATGACCTTTCTGAACTCACCCCCTATACAAAGATTCAACTCATAAATACCCACTGGATTCATTATTTTGGTAGAGAACAATCTTTCAATGAGGATTGGTTCTCTGGCTATGCACGAGAGAGCTGACAAGAAGTAGCAATCTCCAAGCGATCCCTGTTTAATATCATCAGGCTCAATACCATCGTGGAAAAGAGCAAACTTGGGACCAAGCATTTCTGGAGCTCTCATAAATGTGCACTCTGGATAACTCTTTTGATTAGGACCCAATATCGATTTTGCATTTGGAGGAAAGTCAGCATCATTAAATGGTACTCCAGCATTAATTGCATTTATAACTTGCTTACTGATAACTCTGAGTGTAGCAAAACTTTCCAAAGCTTTTCTGATGTTGTCATTCTTTTGACTATTGTCCAAAATTTCACCATATCTACACTCTGAAATGAAAGCAGAAAATTCCTTGTCTTCTCTCAATGAATTGATTCTTTGGTCCATAGCATGAGCTTCATTGTACATAATTTCGGCAATCTTCTTCTGAATGCCTGAATATCTCTTTACCAACAATCTCATAGCCGTGAATCTTTTTCTATCTATATATTCCAAGTGTGATAAAATATTTCCTAGATACATGTCAAATGTTTCCTTTTCCGTATAATATTCCTTAATTGCTTGATTGTTTTCCTGTTCAATCTTAACAAGCTGCCTTTCACAATCTTTAATAGTATTTTCTAGCTGTCTTGTCTCATCTTCTGTAAGTGATGGATTGCTCTGCAATTCAGTCGTTGAATCTTGAAGAAGAATTTTATGTTTGAAAGCCTTATTTTTCACTCCATCCAATTTCTTTATACATTTTTTCAATCTAGCATGACATAGAGCTTCTTCTTTCTTGGCGGTCTTAATATGTTTTAGCAAGTCTTTCTTCAATTGAGTCAAATCAACATTAACCATATGAAAATCATTATCTGTTTTTTTATATTCTTCACCTAGGTTCCCAAGACTAGCAGCTAATTTGTCAAAAACACCATAATCTTCACTGTTATGATGATTGAACAATCATGCATTTCAATTATAAAAATAACAGATTAAAGAATTAGCATTAACTACTTACTCTATTCGACTTTGTACCTTTATGAGAGATATTTGATGGTATTCATTGGCCATGTTCTTGTACATCTTTTTTGTTTTCTCTACAATCTTATGAAAATGCCCGATTTCTACCAAGTATTTATTCAATTGCTGAATAACCTCAGGAAATTTATCTTTCAAAGCGAGGGAGTAGGGCGTATTAGAGCCACTATCGAAATCAACATTCGGTTCAACAGCATACAACTGCGGTTTTGCCATGACTGCACCCATTTTTTTTAATTGGGGAAAACAAAAACGGGAGCAACCAGACTGTTCATTAAGGAAGGGTTTCTAATTCGGCCACAAATCGCCTTTGATTTTTTACCGTATGTCGAGGATCATTATAAGGGGTTATATAAAGAGAACTTTTTTCTAAAGGCATTCAACGGATTTAATTTTATGCAAGCGTTTTTTAAGTATAATTCATACTGTTTGATTTCAATACTATGATACTGACCTAATAGCGAAATATCTTGATTGTCAAATATCATGTCAGATTGATAACGTTCGTACCCGCGTACAATGATTATTACAATGGTAAAAACCGTCGAGGATCATATTAATAAGGTGTTTAAAATACTATAAATTTATTTAGTTTGTACAAAAATTATGTGAGATCGATAGTCTTGATCTTATCCTTGATCTGGAGGAAAAGATTGGTCTTCCATGTATCTAATTTTTGGATCTTGTCGAAATCTCTTAAAGTAATAGTATATGTCTTTACATTCTTCTCTTCACAGGCATCTGCAAGTTTTTCAATTAATTTACATTCGAGAGAATCACCAAAGTGAACGTCCATGTCCTTGTATTCGGAAATCTTATTTCTAACTTCATTAATATCCTCTGGTTCACATTCTTCCAACTTGGCCATGATACAAATCAATGCCTTGAATAAATATTCCTTTGCTCCCCATTTCAATAATCTGTCATCAACAGCTGCTGAAGCAGCCTTTTCAAAATGTTCAATAGCCTCATCAAACTTTCCCATAACAGCTTGTAAGTGAGCCAATTTTACAATACATTGATTAGCACTACTCTTTTGATCTTCGGAAAGGAAATAATCAGCAGCAGAAGAATAGTGATTACAAGCATTTTCATAATCTTCGGCTTCTTCTAATACTTCAGCCATTTCCTTTTCATATTTTGCAACTGTGGCAAATTTACCAGCTTCGGTAAATAAACCTATTGCTTCATTAATACATTCGGTTGTTTCTTGTTTGAGTCCGGCTTGTTTATAACAATTTGATGCATCAATAGCAACGGTGGCAGCTTCATATTTACTACTCATCTTGAGCAAAAGAGGAACCATCTTTCTGAAAGTATCTCCGGCCTCCTTCCAAGCTTTAGCAACCTTGAATTTATTAGCAGCAGTTCTATAGGCTTCACAGGCATCATCATTTCTGCTACCCAGATAAATGAATTTGGTCAAAATACTGTCTCCCTTCTTGCAAAGCTCCATTGCTTGAGCGACGTTTGCTTCCTTCAATGAACCACTACTCATTTTTTATATTATTAATTTATAATAAAAACAAAACGGATAAAATTATTAGATGAGGTCATTTGGTATTCGTTGGAAAGCGGATGATGAAGTAATTACATCAGCAACACAATTTTTTGAAATTGAAGATAGTCTTTTACTCTGCTTCAATACTGATAGTTTGTTGTTTGAATTTTCCGCCAATTAATATCGTTACATTTTATGAATAAAAATCATCTAAAAAAAATATTCAACCTCGTTTGCTTCTCTCTTCTTTCATATTAAGATTCTGAATCACAATCTTATTAGTTGCAGCGACGGTCCTTCATCATCATCATCAACATTATTAATTTGCTATTGGATTTCAAATAATTAAGGATGAATGGAATTTCCAACATCTTTGATGCTTCAGAGATGTGGACTGACGACGACTTGAATCTCTTCCTTAATTTACAAACACCCATTCACAAGAAGAAGGATGATCTTTTATTTCCTCACGATGATTTAGAAGGTACAGGTCTCTCCGATTTATCGATTTCTCCTTTAATTCCAATAAGAGGAGTAGCAAAACCATCCTGTCCTTCATCAACTTTAAATGCTCCTTCCGTTTCTAATTCCTCGAATATGAGTCTCAAACCATTTCCAACCAAAGAAGTAACAAATTCCACTACCAATTGTAAAATTAATAAGAATGAAACAAATGTGTGTCAACCACCAATGAATACAACTCGACCACAGGAAATTATTTCAAAACCAAGCTCACAAACAAGTGCCACCACCAAACAAAATGATGAGAATATCAAACCTAACAAGTCAATGAACAACAAGCCAGTACCTCCCCCAACTACACAAAACGAAACGAAAGCAATCAAACAATTGAGAGTTAATGAGCCTCAGGCCACTAAGAAACCAACCTCCCCACCAAAGAAACCTAAACATCCAAAGCAGAAGAATATCACAACTTCAACCACACAACCACCACCAAAAATCAATAAGCCAAAAAAGCAAATACTTCCCTCACCAATACCACTTCTAACCAAGAATCAAAGTGTTCCTAATCTACCACCTAAACCCTCCATTTCAATTACACCTCCACAAATCCAACCAATTCCGATTATAAAACAGGAAGAAACAAAACAAGATCCAAATCAACCACCTCCTCTACCAAATCTTCCTCCTCAACAATTAATTCTAAAGCTATTTGAAGAAAAGCAAAAACGTTTCTTCAACAGTTTTGAGGACGATTCTCTTTTATTAATTGATTTCATTTCCAATTATTCAGTTTTGTAAAATAAAATCTCCCGCCAAATCGTTACTGAAAAAAACAAATCCAAAAAAAATTCCTCAATAACTCTCTCCCTGTAAATTATATCATCATCAAAATCTATTATTCCAACTCATCACCTTCTAAAATACAATGAAGCGAACAACAGGACTTACAAGGGGGCAATCAACAGGTGAATTAGTAAACAAACAAATGGTTAATAAGGAATTGGAAACTTTGATGAGCAATACGGCAGCAGCAAAGAAAGAGAACGCTGCTCAAGCACTCTTGGAAACGAAAAGAAAAGCCACATTGAAGGAATCAACAGATAAGAAAAAGCTTGCACTCCACTATCCCAAATACAAAAAGCAAGGCTTTACTCATACAGATTTGAGAACAAACGAAGAGTTTGCAATGCAGCAACAACAGCAACAGCAACAACAAATGCCAGAAAATCTAGAGGAAGATGCTGAAATAACAGAAGAGGAAGAAGAAGTAATTGAGGATGTTGATGAGACTAGAGATTTTAACATTGATGAAACACTTCCTGAAGCTCTTATTATTTCAAAGAAGGAAGTTGAAGAAGCATTCAGATTCCTTGATGTCAGACAAAGAAAAAAACTCACTCCAAAAGATTTGAAAATGCGATTGAAATCCTTCTATCCAAATATGACAAACAAGGAGTACAAATTCCTCATTTCTGAACCAGAGTTTACCATGCAAACACTTCAACAAATTTTAAATATCGACACAAGAAATTCAATTTATGGATCCAATTTTTATAGAAGTTATGATCCTGTCAAGGAAGCTTTTAAAGTTTTTGATCCAAAAGATTCTGGATTTATTGATGAAAAACATTTGAAAGAAATTATGGAACAATTAGGTTTGGGTCCAATTACTTTCGAAGATATGAAGGTACTGATCGAAATTGCAGATAAGGATGGAGATGGAAAAATTTCATTGGAAGATTTTAGAGATATGACCAATTTGCCAGACAATTAAATTATTTTACGAGATTTTCCTTAGCAAATCCAAGAAGATATCCTGAATATAAGCTATGGAATGGTGTAAATGCTCTCGTTATCAAATCTGTCTCTAAAACAGCACTTCCAAAATGTACTTCATTCTTGTTTTTTTCATTTTGTCCAACAGCAAACCACGTCAGGGTTTTCAAATCTGATTCAAGTAAAATTTCCTCTTCATTTCTCTCAATAACCTGAAATATTCCAACTCTATCACCTACATTGAATTTCATTTTCATAATTTCCTCCTTTGATAAATTATTCTTATTCGGAGCAACCAAAGATAACAGAACTCTCTCAGGTGTAAATGCTTTGGATGTGAAAAATGATTTGGCAAAATCATTAACATTTGTTCTATAATTCTCTCGTTCAATAATTGAATAATAATGGTCAAAGTGAGATGTCTCGTTGGCATTCTTTTGTTTATAATTATTCATGAGTGATGTTTTTACAAATTTAATATTTTCCAATTTTTCATGTTCCGATACAGTGTTGTTAGATGACAATGATGGTTCATCACCACTAACCATTTTAACTTGAAACCTCTGATGAATATAATAACAATGGAGAGAGTAGAGCGAGAAAATTCCTCCACCCAACAACATCGGTTTTCCCCAGTTATTCCAAAAGGACATTTTTTCTAAATTTTGAATTGGATGACAATTTGAAAATAAACTTACAAATACCACAAGAAATTGTATCAAAGAAGGTTTACTTTTTTTACTTTTACATCCTTTCTGGTCTGAGTCAAAGCTGGAATATCTATCTGTAACCATCATATTTCGTTCTATTTCATTCTCTATTATTCACAATACTCAATATTTTCCCTGCTAATTCAGTCATATTTGAAGAAGTTGAGGACATTATTCCTTCAATAGTTCCAATGACTCCATAATCTTTGATGGATTGGATTACTGTTTCCTTGAAACATGAATTCAAAAGTTCCACAAGTCCTTTCAAACACATAGGAATATATAAATTATCAGTAATCATTCCTTGATGGAATACTTCAACAACACCTCTATCGAGTAAATATTGTACAACTGTCCCATTTGGCAAACTACAAATATTTCTCAAGACCCAAAAGGCCTCTTTTTTTACTGGGACAGGTGATTCGCTGTTATTGAGAATGTCAAAAGCTTGCTGAACTAATCCTGCATCAATTGCCTTTTGCACTTGTGAAACAGTACCAGCAGCAATACTAGATAATATCCAAACAGCTTCCTTTCTCAATACCTGGTTAGAATGGTTGAGTAGTTGGGGTAGTGCCTCTAATAGACCTGATTCTATCACATTACTTATACTAGTAATGTAATTTCCAGATCTAATTGAATTTCCAAGAATACAAAGAGCAGGACTGCATTAAGTTTAAATAAATGAATTCTCTTGTATACTTACATTTGCACAGTATAATTGCTACCGAGAAGGAGGAATGAAACCACTCTTTTGGTAACACCAGAATTTATGAACAATTCGTAAGCTGAGTCATACTGAGGTCTATCAAGTGTATGGGAGAGAGCCCAACAGGCATCAGTAAGAACTTGTTCGTCAGTCTGGTTCTGGATTAGGTCAATCAAAATTGGAAATACATCTTTGACATATTCTATTGATACACTTGGTTGACCTCCCATCATATTTGCCAATACCCATGTTGCTTAATAAATGAATAAACGAATTATTGTCAATCATCATATTAACCTACCATTTCTTAAGAAACTTAATCGCTGGTTTGTTGGATTGTTGGTTTTAAAAAATGGTAATATTATTGATAGAGTTCCATGACTCAATACCAAATCTCTGGAACCTGCACTATCAGCACTAATATTTCCTAATGCCCAAACGCATTGGTCCACTAAATCCGCACAACTTTCATTACATTCTATGAGTTTAAGGATTTTTTCAATACATCCCAATGAAATTACATGTTGAGTGTCTTCGGGTGATCCACTTAAAACATTGGTCAATGCCCATACAGCTTCGAATTGTAATAGATTCAAGCTGAATCTAGTAATAGTTTCAAGTTTCTGATTCACATTCGTCGTCATGTATTCCGAAATGTTAAAATATTTGACAACCTCCTGTTCGTCAATGAGTTTAGCTAGCATGGTGGTTATTCCAGCATCAATCACCTTTGTAATCAGTTGATTAGATATATTTGACAAAATTCTCCTCACTGTAGTAGCATATTCAAATATAGTGCTAAACTTATTACCATCCAAATCAAGATAATAGCAAAAAATTCCTAAATTTCGCTCCGAGAGAGGTATATCTTTCCTGGTGAGTTCTCTAGAATTACAAAATCTAGCTCTTGATTTATACAATAAATTATTTCTAACTTTTTGTTTTTGTAACCAAATTTCCTTTCTGTATGTTAATTTTAGTTTTGTTTTAAGATGAATTGATTGATGATCTGTATTGGGGTTGTCTGTTAGAATTGCTTCCGATGTTGGTGTCTCATTTTTTTTGTAAACAAGTTGTTTGTTTCGAAATGTTGCTTGATTAGTTTCAACTAACCAGAGGAAATAATCATTTTATTTACACCATACCACTTGCATTCAGGATTGATTGTTTACTTGAGAGAGATGCTTCCTCTTCCTTAGAAGATTCACCTCCCATTTTACCTGAAATATCTTTAATACTAAACAAAATGTGAGGTGGTATGTCTAGATTAATTTGCTCAAATGCAAAGTCCATATCCTGTGCAACACGGTTGAAAGCAGGAAACACAGACGACACCAGAGGGCTTCTAGCATTCACAGCAGTAGTAATCTTTCTTCTTTTTAAAGTATCACTGGGCAGTTTGAACCCGTAATGTTTCAACTTGAAGCTCTCCTCTGCTGTTAAGAATTTGGGTTTCTCCTGATCTGTTGCTCTAAAGTGTTTTGTTCTAAACAATCGTCCAATTTCATTTTCTATTATTGATTGTAACTTTTGATTTGAAAAATCTGCAGTTGTGACATAAGCAGCAACCATATACAATGCCTCAAAAAACATGGTCTCTTTAACTGTATCTCTGAAACGAAGATTATGAGGACTTCTAAATGTGTATTCCTGTAAAATTTGAGAATATGCATAACTCAACTCGGTCAAATTATTAATACATTCTCGTTTAGCTTCTACCATAGGTTCATAATGTTCTTCAGTGAGTTTCAACTCGTACTTTACTCGATATCTCTCATATTTTAAAATATTGGAAATATAAATAATGCATAAACTCAATAATCTATCGGACATCTCACTTGAAAGAAACTCCAGAAACATTTCACAAAACTTGCTGTGATGTTCGAACGCCTTCTTCTTACTGAGAACAAATGTCCATGCTTCCACTGATTATTTCAGTTCAACAATAATGTTTCTAATTCCTAATACTTACTCTTAGTTTTTTCCAAATTGAAAACCTTATTCTTTTTCGATTGTGATATCTTTGAATACTTCCCAGAGAGTACACTAGCTGTATAGGATGTTTGTGAAGCTGTTTCATCATTTGTCTTTCGATCAGAAGTTGCAAAGTCAGCATTCACTGTAGATTCTTGATTCTCTGGCACACTTGCCATTTTGATAAGGTTTGATCTGTGCCTCATCGACATGGATTTAGATAAATGCGATAGAGATTCAGAAGCTGCAGTTCTTTTCAATTTACTAGAAGTGTTGTTGAGGTGAGAGTTGGAGAGGGCGTAATGCTATTACTGTTTTTCACTACTGGAGGAAGAGTTGTGGCTCCTCTCCCTGAATTTGCTGCTGAAGTCTCTTGTAGAATATCCATAAATTCCGACATTTTCCATTCAATTTATTTTGATAAAATCTGATGACACAGAAGATGAATATTAAGGCTTGAAGAGAAATAAACTGTAAAGCGTGTTACGGCAGTTTTTTTTTAAAATGATGTCTCTTGAAGTGTAACGCCTACTTTTCTCTTGCACCCAAAGTAAGAATCAGTTTTAGCAGTTGTAGCTTTTAATAGAACAATGAAAAAACTACGATTACGAATTAATGTATTTCAAAAAATTAAATTATTTAAAAAATTTGTAAAAAAATATTGAATATATAATAATTTTATTTTGAAATAAAATAATATATTAATTTATTATTTATCTGCTAACCATTGTTCAATAAGATCCGAGTCCCACTTTGAAGGTTTTGACTTGGTTACAGAATCTCTCTTCGTCACTCGTTGATAATAATTCTGCAAATTATCAAAGCCCTTTATATCAAATCCATACCTCATCAAAATTGCAAGTAATGGATAGAAGGCACAATCAGCCAAACTCAATCTCTTACCACCAACCAATGGCCACAAGTAATCTTTCTGACTCAAGTACTCATTCCAGTGTTTCAATTCATCACGCATCTTCTTCTTCCACTGTTGAACACGAATCTTAAATTCCTTTGATTTTATAACATCTTGTTGATCCTTGATGAGAGCATCAATAATGTCCTTTGAGAAATTATAGGCATTCAAAGCTTCATGATACAATGAAAGAACTTCGGCATACTTTCCACGATCATTCTCAAAATCTGGCATGAGAGTATTGAATTGATCGGCATATGTTGTTTCCAAGTATTGCATAATAGCACCCTCTTCTACAATAATAGCTCCACCATCTTCAAGGACTGGTAATTCTTTCTTTGGATTAATGGTTGGATTGAGAGAGTGTTGATTAAATTGATCATTCGATGATGGATCATTAATCACTAAAATATTATCATAGCCAAGATCTTTCTCTTCGAGTTGAAGTCTACATCTCCATCCAACAGCGTGAAGTGAAGGATTAGTTTTGGCCGAAACTATATATCTATAAACTTGAATGACCATTTTTAATTGACTATTAGATGATGATAAATCTCCTCAATTTGTTATTTCTACTTGTTAATATTAATATTCAATCGTGTACTCTGTGATTTGTATTACAACAATAACAAAGCAGACTTTTGATTATGTGGAGATGATGTATTTTTTTATGATGATTGACAAGTTTCCTTCTCAATATTGAGCGTATCAGCAGCACTGAGAAAAAACCCATCAGGTACAAATTAAACTTTTTATTAATTGTTAATTTTGTTAGAATTAAAACTATTAAAAGAGAATTCCAATAACTTGATCTTACAAATACAAATTGTTGTTACCAATACATTTATTTAATAAATATCAATATCGGAGAAGGTTTGTAATTTAAAGGTATTCTTGGAAGCATTAATAATAATCTTGTGATATGGACCTTGGAGTTCACCATCCATTAGAATAGAGAATGGTAAGCTTTGACTTTCGACAGTTATTGTAGCAACATGATAATTGAGACCAGCATCACCATCTCTCATCTTCTTCTTCTTCTTGCTGCCAGTTTCTTCGGCAAACACTTCGAGCCATGGTTGACTTGGTGCAACAAATGAACCTCTATCTCCAAATAAGCTGCATGATTGAATAGAAATGGAATTGTAAGTCTTTGTTCCTTCATTGATTTCAGATGAACGATTTTCTTCTCCTGTAGGATCCATAGGAACATAATTGACATTG
Source organism: Naegleria gruberi (assembly GCF_000004985.1). Taxonomy (NCBI): domain Eukaryota; phylum Heterolobosea; class Eutetramitea; order Acrasida; family Naegleriidae; genus Naegleria; species Naegleria gruberi. Next base: position 151,455 of record NW_003163303.1, read on the forward strand.
AGTGGAATTCCTGTAAATTTGAATTGTTTGTTTTCCAAAATTTCTTCAATATTGGTGGCTTCAATCTTATTTTCACGTTGATAGGCATGAGCTTCGGCCAAAATACCAATGTCCAAACGTTGACAGAATGATAGAGCAAGTAAACTCTTTGTTGATTTTTGCCTAGTATTGTTTGAGCTGTCATATGTTAAACAGAGAGTAGGATAAATATGAACAGGATATGAACGATGTCCATCAATAAAGTAGTCATTCAACAAACTTCTCAAGAATTTGTGTGGAGTTCTAATTTTCTTGTTTGGTTTGTAATCGGCTAGCTTAACCATTTCTCTCTTATTCAATTTCATTTGAGGAACAAAGAGTGAGGAGCCCCTTGAAGCCAAATATGATCTACCAGATCTCTTATCATCAAATTCATTTCCTATTGTCTTGTTAAAAGATGTCATATGTGGCAAAATTGGTACCTTACTAAGGAGTGGGTAATGAACATGTCTTGAGAACCAACCGTCATACTTTTCCAACCAACTTGAAAGATAATTGTTAGTACCAAGTGGTAACAAATAAACTCTAAGCTCTTCGCTTGGTAAATTCTTGATAATACTATTCTTGTAAGCAAGTTCAAGAGATTGAACAAAACGTTGCAAAGTTCCACTGCCACCAGCAAGAGCAATATCAATTTGGAATGATCCTCCACTTTCAGCAGCTTCTGTACGAGCAGCGGTAATCAAAGTTTTCAAAGTTTCATAATAACATGATTTTGGATAAGACTTCTTTTCCAATTGCAAGTTTGTAAGTTCATCTTCTTCTGGCATTTGAATAAACTCAATATCAACATCAGGTAATTTAGGTGCTTGATTTCTGACAAGCTTGAAAATTTCTCCAGTTGGCTTGAATGATTGAATTTGTTTAGCAATTTGCAAAAGTTTGTTATCATCAGAAGAAGTATCACAGACAGCATCATAGAATTCAGAAATAGCACTGGCAGATAAATCTGACAATTCCTTGGTCATCTTTTTAACATCAGAGTTGGCCGATTCTTCATAAATGTTCAAAACGAGGTTAGCTCTACACTGAACAATTTCATCTTCAGCAAAGTTATTGGTCAAGTCCACACGTTCAATTAAATGATCGGCATAATTTGAGAATCCATTGAAAAGAAGAAAAACTTTTCTTCTTTTCATGATACTTTTTCCTTTGCTGTCTGTGACTCTCTTTACACTTCTTTCAAATCTTTCTCTCATTAAAATACCAGGTGAATTTTGTTCTTTGAGACACATTGCCAAAGTATTGTGACACAAACCACCAACAGGAAGTGGTTCCAAAAAGAATCTTTGCAGTAAGGTCATTAATTCTGGTAATTTCTTACTCTTTCTTGAAATTACTAATTGTGGTAATAAAAGCTTCATAAAATTGAAAACATTCTTCAAAGCAACAGAATCATAACTTTCAGAGACCATAGACTTATTAGAACATGTTGAAATTACTAATGTCATGAGATCATTGAGAACATTTTCTGTATACTTTGGTAAATGTGAGACAACAGTCTTGAGTCTTTCGTAAACAATAGCACCAATGCAAATCAATGGATCATGTAAACTCAAAGATGGTCTCAATGAGTAATCACTTTCTTTCACAACATCATAATCGACACATACGTGCATATACTTGTAGAGAGCATCAACGGGTGGACAGAGAGATTCACAAATTTCATCACCAGCAGAATCATTGTGAGTTTGGAAACGTAAATTTTTCCACAATTGAAGGACAGACATCAGGGAAGCATTTTGGAAATCGAATCTATAGAATGATGAAATAAAAATCAAGGATTGCATAATTGCTGATCTTTCGTATAATTGGCTCTTTGAGAAAAGATCACCATCAGCAAAAAGACTAGTGTTGAAAGAGAAGTATTTGTTTTCTTGCAATGAAGAAATAATGTCAGATAATTCCAAGTCATCATCTGTTAAAACATCAGCACTTATTGTGTTTGCTGTGCTTGTAGAATCTCCTGGTTTAGCCATGTCATAGTAGGCATTAACAAATTCTGAAATCCTTTCATCAACTTGAACAACTAAATGTCTATATCAAGATGAATATATTATTATTTGAAAATACTAAACTTACCTATTCTTGACTTCCTTTCTCTTGGCAAGTAAAGGGTGATGGGCATCATACTTTTGTGATCCCAATTTAAGATAATCAATAACCTCTTGCAGAGAACTTTCCTTATCATCCACATATTTATCATTTTCAGAGTTTTCGTTCAATTCTTGTTTTAATTTTAATGCCTTCTCTTCCAAGATGAGAAGTTTACCTAAAAGTACAGTCAAGTATACAGTGGCCAAGTTCGGATTTGTAAGTTGATTCCATAACTTTTCATAGGCCTTTTCATCTACACCACTAGTCTTGTTTTGTTTTCTGTTGAGAGTTTCATTTAACTCGGCAACAAATTTCTTAACAATTTCGTGATCATATTGAATTTGATGGGAATCTGTTTCGCTCATTTCTGATGATGATTTTTCGTAGATTAAATCTTCCTCTTCAGGTTGTATTAATGGGTACAAGTATTCTAACTCTGTTAATATAAAATCTACTAGATATGAAAGCGATTTTACAGTAGGAGGTGAACAACGTAAAGAATTTGTAAAATTAAACGGAAGTAAATAAAGTTTCTTGTTGTTGTTTTCGTAGTCTGGAAATGTTATACACGAAGGTGGTGAACAAAATGATGGTGTTTGGGAAACTGGGTAGGATAGAGGGTGAAGCAACAGCAACGGCCCTTTACTCTTTTTTTGTGTCTTGTTTGACATGTGAATATAAAGGTGATTGGTCTGATGTTGATGGGTCAATGTGTTGGCTGCTCGGGTGAATTAAATCTTCCAAGCCAAAGCAAAAATGAAATTTAGAGTTTCACAAAATGGTGATGTTTTTAAGGGTTCACTCTTAGATGATTCTCCAATTAATCTACAATTAATGTACAATAAAATCCGATATTCTCTATGAATGCTTGTTGCTGTTGATCTTCCAAACCTGTATTGTTGATGATTAAGGTAGAAGAAGAAGACCCCACAAGTTTACCAGGATGTTGTGTGAGTATTTTTTTAAGCTGATACTTGTGGATTGTTTGAGGCTGGCAACAATAAGGTTTCGTTGAAATGTTACTGTTGAATTGTTCATTATTGATTACAGGAGTTCATACAAGATATGAATTGTTTGTGTTCCAAGATATTCCAAGATTGTTAGACAATAAAGAAATGAAAATGTGATGGATTTATTTAATCTACATGTAGTTGAATCTGAAGATGTGGTTGGTCAAGAAAAAGTTACCATTTTCAGAGATTAAGTGGAAAAATTCACAGAATGGATGTGGGTGTTCGTTATCAATCTGTCAAATTTAAATATTATTAAATATTATATCATTATAAAAATAATTAAATATTATTATTTTCAAGTTGTGAATTAATGGAAAGGTCAGTGTTAAAAAGCAAAAACAAATAATAATACTTACAACAACGCTACCAGTACACAAAATATTGATACCTCCGGAAATACTTGGTTGACAATCGCAAACGCTAATATCGTGTCTAACAGTGGTGAATGGCAATTCAGTTAATTTCTTCAAAATATCAACTCTTCCTTGAATTTTATCCTTTTCCCATGTGAGCATACTGTTGTCAGTGTACAATGGAGCAATATTTTGTCTATTTTGATCAAAAGTGCTGTAATAGTGCTTCACGAAAGCTTCTCCAACTTGAACGAAATCCATGCTGATGTATTTGTGGTGGTTGATGAAAAATTATTTTTTTGCTACAAATCTCTTGTGCAGAAGAGCTTTAAAATAACCATAACACCAACAAGGTTTGAAAATTCCGAGGGAAGGAATTCCTCTTCTTATGACTCCAATAACATGCGTCTTATTAATAAATATTTATCAATACAAGTGCTGAAAGCCATTGTTCTTTTAAGCTAGCTTCCTATCATACAAATTCAAATACAATTTGATTCAATTTGTGTGTTGTATTTTAATTTTCAAATCTCGTTGGCGCGATGATAGCATATTGAAGTAAAATTATTCTATTAAAAAAATTTGTTGAAAGACTTCCCTACAACATCACATCTTTTGTGCAATAACAACAACAACAACAGCAAATACAACAAGAGATTGTATAAAGAAAAATTGTAGAGAAAAACAATATAACAACAAAGGATGGTAAGTAGAGCCGATGAGGATCATCAATTAAATGTTCGGAATAAGTCTTCAGTAAAAATCAATCAAGAAGTTAAAGATGTTACACGTGTTGAAAGACATGGTGCTCACTCACACATTCGTGGTTTGGGTGTAGATGATTCATTCTCAACTCGTAATGTCTCCCAAGGTATGGTCGGTCAAGAAAAAGCCAGAAAAGCTGCTTGTGTAATTGTTAAAATGATTATGGAAGGAAAAATTGCTGGTAGAGCAATCTTGATCGGAGGACCTCCAGGAAGTGGTAAAACCGCTATTGCTATGGGTATGGCTCACTCTTTGGGACCTGAAACACCATTTACATCAATTGCTGGTTCTGAAATTTTCTCTTTGGAAATGAGTAAAACCGAAGCTTTGACACAAGCTTTCAGAAGAAGTATTGGAGTTCGTATTACTGAGGAATCTGAAGTAATTGAAGGAGAAGTTGTTGAAATTCAAATTGATAGACCATTGGATTCTAGTAGTGCATCTCAAGGAAAGACTGGTAAAATTACCATTAAAACAACTGATATGGAAACAATTTATGATCTCGGAGCTAAAATGATTGAAAGTTTGCAAAGAGAAAAAGTACAAAGCAAGGATGTTATTTCAATTGATAAGGCAACAGGAAAAATTACAAAATTAGGTCGTTCAATATCTGCCACAGGTGATTATGATGCTATGGGACCAAATACTAAATTCGTACAAACACCTTCTGGTGAATTACAAAAGAGAAAGGAATCTAAACATATGGTTACATTACACGAAATTGATGTGATTAACAGTAGAAGTCAAGGTTTTATTGCTCTCTTTGCTGGTGATACTGGTGAAATTAAGAGTGAAGTTAGAGAACAAATCGATCAAAAAGTTGCAGAATGGAGAGAAGAAGGAAAGGCAGAAATTGTGCCAGGTGTTTTATTTATTGATGAAGTTCACATGTTGGATATTGAATGTTTTTCATTTTTGAATAGAGCTATTGAAAGTGATATGGCTCCAGTTCTTATCATGGCTACTAATCGTGGTATCAGTGGTATTAGAGGCACAGAAATTAAGAGTCCACACGGTATCCCAATTGATTTGCTCGATCGTACTCTTATCATTTCAACATCATCATATACAAACGAAGAATTGTCACAAATTATCAAGATTAGATGTGAAGAAGAAGATGTTAACCTTTCTCAACAAGCTCTTGACTTGTTAGTCAAAATTTCTGAAAATACATCATTACGTTACGTTCTCCAATTAATGACAACAGCCTCACTGGTCGCCCAAAAGAGAAAGAGTCCAGAAGTTGATATGAATGATGTAAGGAAAGTTTTCGGATTGTTTTGTGATGTTAAGAGATCAGCCACTTTCTTACAAGGTTTCCAAGATCAATACATCATTCCATCAAAGCAAGACCAAATGGATATTAAGGAATAAAACTTGTACAATTTAATTACTATTTATAAATTATTGTTAATATTATTAATACAATTTGTTGTTATTTAAACATAGAAAACTCTAACTCTATTAGAAGCAATGAGCTTATCACCATCATAAAAGGCAGTATCAATAGTAAGGTTACCAGATAAAATTTCAGGTCCAATTGTTCCTTCCTTTGCAGCTTCAATTACTGATTCCCAAGAGTTTACACTGTTTGGAATGACAAAACCAAAGTCAAAATCCCATCTTTCAATATCCTTTCCGTGCAATTTGACTTGTTGTACAAGGGAGAGATTTTTCAAAGCTTGACCACATGAAAATACAATTTCTCTTTGGACTTGTTTACATTTGAGAATTTCCTTAGGGATTTCTAAGATCGGAATGTTGGAGGATGATTAATTGATACTACTTACTGATTGGAATTTCACCCTTTTGTTCCGAGTTGCTCCAATTAGACTCCCAAAGAACGTTGCTCTTTGAGGCCATCTTCATCTTTTCACTATGTTTTAATTATTCCATACAATCATCATTATCCGCAAATCATAGGTGCCATTATCAAATCATAGTCATCAATTATTAAATACAATCATATGTATCTCCAACCTCAAACACAAAAATACAACCTACATTTTAAGGATTTGAGACATTTTTTTCGTAGTTCATAAGAATGATAATTTTGTAGATGACCAATGTTCATGTCATTCATTCTCGCGCCAAAATGTAAATTAATATCTTAAAACTTCAATATTATGAGTGGTGGTGGTATCCTTTCAATATTCTTCAATTATTGATTAATACAATAAATATAATACAATTTAATAAATATTCAAATAAATTAATGATTGGATGCATAGAGTTCTTCAATAATAGTCTTGTACTTGTTGACAATATTCGATCGTTTGAGTTTCATGGCAGCAGTAAGCATTTCATTTTCTGGTGTCCATTCATCTGTCAAGACTCTAAAGTTCTTTAATTCTTCCATTCTGTTGAGGTGATTCTTCTTGGCTTCTTCTCTGAGGGAGTTGGCAACAGCCTTTTGATACTTTGGATCTTTGATAATTTGATTCAAATCACCAGTGACACCATTATCTTGAGCCCAATGTTTGGTATGTCCAGGTTGAGCAAGAATGAGAGCAACAGCATAATCTCTTTCAGAGTCACCATAAACCATAATACCATTTGGTGAAACGAAAGGTGAATTTCCATAAACACTTTCCAATCTTTCCAAGGCAATATATTCACCAGTGGCAAGTTTGGTCAAATTCTTCTTTCTGTCAATAATGCTATAGGTACCATCCTTGTGCAAAACACCAATATCTCCTGTATAGAAATATCCATCACTGGCATAGGATTCCTTGGTCAATTTTTCTTGCTTGAAATAACCCATAGTGACATTGTTACCCTTAATAGCAATTTCACCACGTGGTTCATCACCAGTGGCAATATAACCCATATCTGGAACAGAAACTAACTTAATTTGAGCAGTGTTAACAGGTGGACCAATATTTTTGGTAGCAAATGGTTGATAACCATATTGAATGCACTATTTAAAATAAAAATAAGAAAATTATTATTTCAATGTTATGATCATGAAAATTCTTCAAATTATTACTTACACCTCCAGCACTTGTTTCAGTAAGTCCATATCCTTGAATAACAGAACATGACATACAGACACGTAAAAATTCTTGAGTTTCCTTAGAAAGAGCAGCACCACCGCAAAGAATCAAAGCCAAGTTACCACCAACAAGCTTCTTGAACTTGTTGAAAACAAGGAAGTTCCATATTGGAGCTTCTCTTCCACTTTTGAGAGATTGCAACTTGTAATTGTAAGCACTGTGGAACATCCATTGAACGAATGGTGATGATGATTTAATCTTTTCAAAAGCACCCTTCTTAATAGTATCAAAAACACGTGGAACACCAACCAAAACTGTAGGAGCAATAGCTTCAATATCACCTTTTGGTCTGGCAGTTCTCTCAGACAAATAACGGGCATTACCAAATCCAATTCGTCCACTTTAGAATATTTTTTTTAAAATTTAAACAATTTTAAATACTTACCCACGCTTCAAAATAACGTGTTCAGCAGCCATTTCAAGAATGTGAGCTAATGGCAAGTAGCCAATATATTGATACTTAATCTTTGGATCGTCACCAACTCTTTGGTCAGCAGCAGTGACAATGGAAAGAATATTCTTATGTGAAATGAGGACACCCTTTGGGGCATTGGTAGTTCCTGATGTATACATAATCAAAGCAAGGGATTCAAGAGTTGGTTCTTCCTTGACAGGAGTAATGTTATTAGCCTTCTTTTCACTCTCACCAAGTTGTTCAACTTCTTCATATGAGAGAACCTTAATACCTTTCTTGGAGAGCTCAGAGATGACTTCACTTGTGGCCTTCTTTTCATTTTCATCGGAAATGATGGAATGAGTATAGACAATATATTTGAGTGTTGGGCAATTTGGTGAGATGGATTTGTTAATCTTTCCCAAACTCTTTTCATTGACTAGCAAGGCAGTCAATTCAGTTTCATTGATAGCACAACATAAAGCATCGTCACCCAAGGAAGCATAACAAGTCATTACAACCATGTTATATTGGAAACAGGCATGAAGTGCCATAAGCCATTCTTTACGAGTTTCCTCAAAGATTCCGAAAATATCCTTTGAGTTTAATCCAGTAAATTTAGTCAATCCATATGCAAAATTCATAATTCTGCTATAAACTTGATCATAATTTTCATAGACAACATCTTCAAATTCAATAATTTCCCAATCACGTCCATCTCTCTTTTCCACAAACTTTTTAATGGCCTTTCTAACACCAAGACAATCCTTGGTTGAGTTGGCTTTAACAGTGTAAGCCAACAGTTCCTTCATTGTATTAACACCTTCGATTGGTGTATAGAATAAACCGTCTCTGCATTCAAGAGCCCTTCTTGGTTTGGATTCTGTTTTTGGATCATAACTTCCGTCATCAACTTCAATACTAAACTCTTTAGTTTTGCCATAGACTTCTCTCAAGTCGTGAGTGACCCATCCCAAGCCAATTGTCCAACGAAGAACATAATACAAAACAATGTCAAGCAAATTAATCCCAAAAGCGACTAAAGAGCCAATAAAACTCAAAATATGCGACAAACCAGCCATCAAAATCAGCACTATTACACTATACTGTTAATAAATTAATTCAATCTATATAGATTCACAAGATATTGTCAATATTTGTGTTGGAGGGTATTATAGTGTACTACTACTACTGTAAAAGTCGAGATCGATGGAACTGTATAAGTTGTCGATGTATTTTTTTTAACCTGTTCTAAGTTTCCGAAGGGAGAAATCTTCCATAGCAAACCAATATCTGCATATACTCCTCTCCACAGTTGTAAACGAGAGAGAATCACTGGGTTGAAAACAATATATACGCTCATAATGTGATGATGACAAATGGTTGGGATTCTTTGTCATCTTTGCATGAATGTTATTGACAATGAAAGATTGAAAGATGGAAAATTTGTGAAACTGAGAGTGGAGGATAAAGGAAAAATTAAGAGATGCGAACTGGTCGGAAGAATTGAAATTTGGGTTTACAAAACTGTTTAATACCTGTAGTGTTTGTTAGTATTGCACATTATAAATAAATGAACTATTATTTCTCTTACCAATTATGGACATGCTAACCAAATGGTTAGGAGTGAGATTTTTTAGTAGACAGCTGGAAAAAGGTCATTACTTCTTGTATTTACATTTGATACTCTATGTTTTTCAACAACATTAAAAACATTGAAATTCAGCTTGATAATTTTACTGAATTTCATATTAAATTTTCAAATAAACAGGTACTAAACGTCTTTTTAGGATTTGAGTTTGATGTGATCACCAAAGACTCGAAAAGGTGAAAATAAATTAGCCATGACTCGCTTGACTATCAAATTCTGTTGTTAAGCCATTTGTGGCTTATTGAAATAAAACATTTTTAATAATTTCTAAATATTTAAAAAAAAAATGGAACGTGCACCAGAGTTTATCAGTCACGATCGTTTCAGCCACTTTATCGCCAATGATGAGTGGAATTACAACTCCAACGAAAATATATTGAAACATATTTATACTGAAAAGAAGGCTCCGATCAGTTTATTTTCATACAAGATACAAAATGATGGCTTGATCGAAGAGGGTGTTGGTTATACACAATTATTCAAGAGACCATTGTTCAATGATGTTGTTGGAAATGGACTTTTTGAAAAGGAGAAGAAGGAATCAAAGGTTGGAGATTCATTTGGTCCAAGTTGGGCTACTTTTTGGTTTGAGATTAATTTCCAAGTGCCAAAAGAGTGGATCGGAAAGGAAGTACATTTTTTGTGGAATAGTAATAGTGAAGCTTTATTGTTTGATAAGAATGGTGTTGTATTGCAAGGTTTAAATGGTGGCGAAGGATGGGATAGACGTGAGGAATTTTACATTGATCAAAAATTAATTGATCAAGATGGAAGTTTAAAGTTTTATATTGAACTTGCTTGTAATGAAATGTTTGGAAATGGTTTTGGTGGACAAATTAATCCTCCAGATCCAAATCGTTACTTTAAGTTGAAAAAGGCTGAAATTGCCCTATTTGACAGATTGGCCTTTGATTTGATGTATGATTTCAAGATTGTGATGGAATGTGCAAAGGAATTGGACAGTAAGAGACATAGATCAAGAGAAGCTCTCATCACAGGAAATGAGATGTTAAAGGTTTTCGATCCAAACGATAGAGATTCTTGGCAAGAAGCTAGAGATATTGCTGCCAAATTCTTGGGTAAAAAGAATGGTGACTCTACTCACAATATTATTTCTGTTGGTCATTGTCACATTGACGTTGCTTGGTTGTGGCCTTATGCTGAGACAAGAAGAAAGGCAGGCAGAAGTTGGGCTAATCAATTGAAGTTTATGGAACAAAATCCAAATTTCCAATTCATGCAATCCCAAGCTCAATTATATGATTGGGTTAAGGAAGATTATCCTGAACTTTTTGAAAGAATCAAGGCTAGAGCAAAAGAAGGTAAATTTATTCATGTTGGTGGATCTTGGGTTGAGACTGATGGTGTTCTCCCATCTGGTGAATCATTCTGTAGACAATTCCTTTATGGACAACGTTTCTTCAAGGAAGAATTTGGCTCTTATTGTACAGAATTCAGTCTTCCAGATAGTTTTGGTTACTCTGCTGCATTCCCTCAAATTTTGAGATTGAGTAAGATTGATTCATTCATTACTCAAAAACTTTCTTGGAATTTATTCAACAAATTCCCTAACTCTACATTTGTTTGGGAAGGTTTGGATGGTTCTAATGTATTTACTCATTTCCCTCCAGCAGACACATACAATGCCAGTTTGCAAGTTAAGGAGTTGTTATTCACTGAAGAAAACTTTAAAGATAAGGAAATTAGCTCATACAGCTTGTGTCTCTATGGTCATGGTAAGTTTTTTTCAAAAATCATTTTATCAATTCTATTTCACTTATATATTTATTACTATAGGTGACGGTGGAGGTGGTCCAGTTATTGATCATCTTGAAAGAATTAAGAGAATTCACGATGTTCAAGGTTTGCCTAGAGTAATTGAACAAACTCCAAAGTATTTCTTTGATAAAGTTAAGGAAGAAAATAGAGAATATCCATTAAAGACATGGAGAGGTGAATTGTATTTGGAACTCCATCGTGGTACTTTCACAAGGTAAGTTTTTTCATTATTATTGAGCTATATCTTTTCATCTTTCACAGTCAAGCAGCTGTCAAGAAGGGAAATCGTAAGTGTGAACTCATGTTGAGAGAAGCTGAATTATATGCCACATTGGCAAAGAATTTGGCTGGTTTCAATTATCCTCAAAAGGAATTTGAAAAATTGTGGAAGAATGTCTTACTCAATACATTCCACGACGTTTTGCCTGGTTCTTCAATTGGTCTCGCCTATGCAGATGCAAGAGAAATTCATCAACAAGTTTTGAAACGTGCCAGCGAAATTCGTTCTGATGCTCTTTTGGCTCTCACAAACAAGAATACCAAGACCAATGGAACTCAATTGGAAAAGGCAATAACTGTTTGGAACTCACTCCCTTGGGAAAGAAGAGAAATTGTGGAGATAGATTGTCCTCCTGAGGTATTGGGTGATAGAGTTTGTACTCAAAAATCAGCTGATGGAAAATGTTTGGCTCTTGTTCAACTTCCATCCACTGGCTTTAAGACTGTTTCAGTTCAAGAAGCCATTGTTGCATCTGCCTCCTCTACCGAGTCTATGGTTACTTTGAACAAGAAGGGTCATTCCTATGTATTGCGTAATCAATTTGTTGAAGTAATTATCAACGAACATACTGCCACAGTTGACATTATTGACTTGAAGAGCAATAGAAAACTTGTTCAAAATGGTAATAGATTCGTTCTCTTCAATGATAAGTGTTTATTCTGGGACTCATGGGATGTAGAAATTAATCACTCAGAGAAAGAACTTCCAATCAAAGGATATTGTGAAGGTTCATTAACTATTAAGGTTGTTGAGAGTGGTCCATTGAGATGTGTCTTGGAAGTTTTCCTTCCAATTAGTGAAACTAGCTCCCTTTCACAAACCATTACGTTGAACTGTCTCTCATCAAGATTGGATATTGCAAACAAAGTTGATTGGCATGAAAAGCACAAATGCTTGAAAGTCAAGGTTCCAACTCATATCTTCTCCGATCATGTTACCTTTGATCATCAATTTGGATTTATTAGACGTTCCAATTTGAAGAATACTAGTTGGGATGTTGCTAGATTTGAAGTTACTGTTCAAAAGTATATGGTCATTTCAGAATATGGCAGTGGTGTTGCCTTAATGCAAGATTGTAAATATGGATGCTCTGCAACACAAGACGGTACTTTGTACTTGACCTTATTGAGAGCTCCAAAATCACCTGATGCTAATTGTGATATGGGTCATCATGAATTCACCTATGCTATTCAATCATACAATGCCTCAACATTCCAAGACGCTCGTATTATGCAAAGTGCTTATGAACTCAATCAACCTGTTAATGTATTGACCTATGACAGACCAGTTCAATTGAATGAAAATGAAATTGTTGCTGTTGAGACTGAAGAATCAATTATTAGTGTCACTACAGATCAAGTTTTCTGTGAAACATTGAAGGTTTCTGAAGATTCATTGAATGATTTGGTCGTTCGTTTGCACGAATGTTACGGATCACATACAGCCCCTTACCAACTCAAAATCAAATCACCTCAAACCCCAAAGGCAGTTGTTGTGACAAATATTTTGGAAGATGAAGAAATGTTCAGACTCAAATTTACTCATGACAACTCTACACTTGTTATTGAAATGCCACCACTCAAACCATTCCAAATTTACAATATCAAGATCAAATATTAAATATTTTATTTACATGTTCAATCTTCATCCACCAATATTGGTCGAGAGGCGTTATCATTAAGTGATCTTGTTTGGATAAATTGCATAGTTGCCAAAATACCAGCCATAAACCACCAAAGTTCCAACAAGAAAACAATAATTGATGTTGTAATGCCAACACCAATAAATTGATTTGATAATGGGTAGGAAATTAGACTTAAATAAAAGAGAAGAGCAGCACATGCACAATAGACAAAACCAACAATGAATTGAAGCCAAACTCCAAAGATTACAGCTTTCATCAATTTAGCATTTCTAAAGCTTGCCAACATCCATATAATTGAAAATATCAAGCAGGTACACTGAATGATCGCAAAGAAACCCAGCATCCCGAATAATACTTTCGAGCCGAACCCTTGAGGCATATTTGGTATAGTAAAACTATTTGGTATTAAAGCAACACCAATCGCAAGTAAGACTAAGGTTAATAGACTCGCTAAGGTTGAAAACAAATTAAGGGAGGCTACAACTTTAAACACCAATTTCGATTTTTGCATTTTTGAAAAGAAAATTTTACTAACTGATAATACCCGTCCAAGAGATCTGTAGTACACATGTTCAACCTTCAAATTACATTCCAAAATCAAAATGATAAATAATATGATGTATTGAGCTGTGTTGGTTTCAACCTTAATGCATTCAATTAGTTGTATCAAAACTTAATATCGATCTTTGGGAACAATTCTTTTAAAGTTTCCCTATCTTCATATCCTAACATTCTTGTTACAACAATTTTTTGTAGATTTGTAAAGGACTTGCAAACATCATCATTACAGTATTTGAGTGATGGAAAATTACATTTCAACAGTGAAACAGAGTTGAAAGAAGATGAGTTAAATAATGTTTCATAGAATTCTAGTGGTTCATGATACCAATGCCTAATATTTAAATTAAGCTCTTGCACAGTTAGAGCAGCTCTGAAATTTCCAAACAATTCATTTTGAGTGCAATCCAATGACAACTTGTGTAAACTGAGACAGTTAGGTAAAAACCAACCAAAGTTGTCACAGCTTGAAATAGAAAGGTTGGTCAGTGATCTATTTGAATCCACAGTCCCCTTCCTTGATGCAGTGTTAGATTTCGAATCGCGAACCGAAAGTGTGGTTAAAATAGGACAGTTTCCTGAAAATAGTATGCTTTCAATAACAAATGAATCTAGAACAATATTTGACAGAGAAAGAGAGCATAGCTTTGAAAATTGAACTGAAAAAACATTATCACCTGGTATATTAAGGTAGGAAAGACGTACCAAAGTGGAAGCATTCTGTTGTATGAAGCTCTTGATATTGAGGTATGAATCAAATGTTCGACAGTAGTCTAGTTCTAAGGATTCCAGCTTTCTACATGAGGATGTGAACTTTTCAGTTCCTTTGCAGCGAGCATAATGTCTTATAAAATTCATTTTGAGGTGTTTCAAATTTCTGGTGGCCCTTCCTGAAAGGAGAGTTGAAAAATATCCTTCACAATGGTCTAAATCTAATTTTGTAATGTTTTTCATGTATTTGCTTTGTGAAAAGTGGTTTGCTGCATATTCATTGATTTCTGAGACTGACAAATCAAGGCTTTTCAAATTCCTCATCCTTCTCGAGCTTGCAAGAGCTGCCAAAGCATGGCCACTAAAGTGTCGCAATTCCAGACGAGTAATATTTCTTGAGTGTATGTAGCTAAGCATGCAATTCACTCTAGTTTCATTGATAAGACATCTCTTTAAACCTATCAAAGACACTTCCAAGTTACCAACTACTTTCAGATTTGATCTAAACGTCTTGGAGACTAATTGAACCGAATGTACCATCTCGGAAGTAGGAATGTAGCTGAAGATTTCTCCCCAAATATCAGAATTGAGTCTGTCCCAAATTTTCCATCTCCTACTAGCATTAAACTTCATCACGAAATACTCCACATTTCCAACAAACTCATTCACCATTTCAAAATTATCCAAATAGTATTGAAAATCAAGAGTATCAGCCTTTCTAATCATATCCAACATTCCATCGTTAATCAAACTCATCTTGTTGTATGCTTCATCCTTCTCAACCAAGGCTAACTTTTGAGGCTGTTCATCTTCGGTTGAGTGTTGCTGAAACTTTCTCTTCTTTGTTGTCGAAGAAAGCTTTCGAGTCATTTTTTTTTACAGAAAACAAGCCTTAAAACACAAGCAACCACAGCAAAGACTCTCTAATTATAAGAGTCAATCAGACATTGTGCTTATGTTGTATTCCAAGTAATCTTGATATTTGTGAAATCTATTGAAAGAGTTATTGACACATAATTTTAATAATTTGTGTGTATCAAAATTCTGATTTACTTTTTCTTTCTATCAAACTTTTCAGCAAGAATTCTCTCAGTATTTCTATCAGGTTTAACTGGGAATTTGCTGTAGAATAGGGCTGCTTTATCAAAACAACCAGAACGAATGTAACATAGCAGTAATGAGTTGCAAATTCTCAATTTTCCATCATTGTCCATGGTTTCATCGTAGTATTTACGATAGAAAGCCTCTCCAAGATCTGCCTTCTTTACGAGAGCCAATGCATAAATAATATTGTGAAGGTTTCTAGTGTTAATTCTCTGTTGTTGCTCCAATTCTTGAATGTACATCATGAGATTTTCAACTCTATCTAGGGCTGCAAAACTTTGAACGAAATATCTAATGAAAATGTAGTGATATTTTTCTTTGAATTTTCTAATATTGTTGTAAACTTCAATGACTTGCTCGTATTTTCTGGCATTGAAGAAATGGTGAACTAGTTTAGTATCGATGAATTCATTCGATTTCACACCAAAGTAATTCATTACTTTGAGGAGACTCTCGAATTTTTGTTCATCCTTAGTGTTGTGATAGGTTGAAAGCATGGTAACGATAGTTCTTTGATTAGGTATCACACCTATTGGGCTTTTGATTATTCCCTTCTTCTTTTCAGAATCAAATTCTTCCAATTTTTCTCCTAAAATATACTGGTTGAAATAATGTTCAACCTTGTCGTATTGACCTGCATTGAAGAAACACGAAAGGAGAGCATTTACCAATTCGGTATCAATAAATTTGTGTTGGGCATTATCAGATTGTTGAATAGCTTCTTGGAAAGTTGACTCTGCCTTTTCAATATCTCCAACTTTGAAATAGGCATCCAAGAGAAGAGAATAAGTGTAATTATTTGGTGCCATCTTTTGCCTCAAAAGTGAAACAACCTTCTCCACATTTCCAATACTTCTCTGTTTTGAATAGAGTAAAATCATGCAATTACAAATATGAATGTCAGGATACTTGATTTGTGAAAATATTTGTTCAGCCTTTTCAACATTTCCTTCATATGCATAAGCTTTTAATAATTCTGTCAAATTGAAAGAATCTGGATGTTGAATCTTTTCAAAAGTCTTTTCAACTTTAGAATAATTACATTTCTTTGTATAAAAACTCATAATAATATTATAAATATGATTGTCATATCTTTCCGATGGGAATAAACCCAAATAATGTTCAAATTCACTTTCCGACAAGTTATTAATACGAGATTTTTCCTTCAAAATCCTAGTAAATTCCTTTATCGACAGGGTTTCATCCTGTTGTTGTGCAGATGATCGATTCTTAAAACTTCCACCCTCCAGAGTATTATTAACATTTTTATAAAATCCTCTCATAGTGATGATATTATGATTGAAGATTGAATTTCCGAGCAATGAAAATACACTATTCTTTGATTTTACAGACGATAATTGTCTCTCAGATGAGAGAAGCAATCGTTTCACTTGTTGTTTCATTTTTTTGAATTGAATTTCACCATAATTGGTTGTTTGAAAAAGGAAAATTTGTTCAGTGGTTCTTAAGAGGATTACTTTGATAAATAATTAGAGTATTTCTCTTTTGCTTCTTTTATTATTTGATAAAATTAATATCAAATTTAATTTAATTTCCAATAATAATATTTTGTTGAAATAAAGAAAATTGGTTACCACTTTAATTTATGTTCTACCAGAGAGGCATTTCATTAAAGAAATTGGATAATACACACAAATCATCATACCTCCAACTCTTGATTAATTTGAAGGTAACACGATCTCAGAGTGAACATCTTCAACTCCTTCATACTACCTCCAGCAGCCGATGAAGAGAGAAGCATCATCTTCCGAATGCACTCATCATACAACACAGATAAATAATTTACAAAAAATAATTTAAAAAAAATAAAGCGTTTTATCTACCTCCATGATGAGACCAACAAACACTGGCGACAAGCCAAATCCTCCTCCACAACCACAAGGAACTCCCTATGTTGGAAGTAAAATTAGTTTAATTTCCAAGAGCGACATTCGTTATGAAGGTATTTTGTACAATGTTGATACTGTATCTAGTACCGTAGCTTTGAGAGATGGTATGTAAAATAATTTGATAACGACGTCATATTAACCCAACACTTGTATTTGTTATTGTATTAATGATATTTATATTGATCAAATATATATATTAATATTATATCATATGATTTTGTATTAAACAAATAATAGTTAAAATGTTTGGTACTGAAGGAAGAAGACAAGGAGACCAAATTCCACCTCTTGATAAGATCTATCCTTTCATCATCTTTAAAGGAAGTGATATTAAGGATCTTACTGTATGTGAACCTCCACAACAAACTCCTCCAGTTCAACCTCCAAGACCTCAACAAGGAGGAGAAACTGGTTCTCAACCACCTTCAATGGGAACTTTCCCACCTCAACCTGTTAATCAACCAGGCGGTAATATGCCAGGTATGATGCCACCAAATCCAGGAATGATGCCTCCAAATATGCCACCTTACATGAATCCATACTTTAATCCATATATGCCGTATGGAAATCCAATGGGATTCAATCCTGGTATGATGCCACCTAATGCTATGGTTAACATGCCACCTAAAAATCAACCTCCAGTTAATCAACCAACCCAACAACCTTCTCAACCAACAACTCAACAAAGACCAACTACAAATGGTCCAGTAGTAGGAGCTAAGTCAACACAAGTTTTAGAACAACCAAAAGTAACACCAACAATTGATACTGTTCAACAACAACCACAACAAGTAGTTGAAGAAGTTAAGCCAACCCCAATCACTCCAACAACCCCTGTTGTTTCAATCACAACAAGCACTGACAAAAAGCCAACAACACCAACCAGTGCTACTAACGGAAAGAAGGACAAGAAATTTTTCGATGACGAATTTGATATTCAAGCTAACCTTCAAAAGCTTGACAAGTCTGTAATTGCTAAAGAATTGGAAGAAAAGCAAATTCACAAAGGATACGATAGACAAATTGGATTCTTTGATACTATCAGTCGTGAAAGTGATGAAAAGAAAAACAGAAGAACAAAACAAGAAAGACAAGAACAACAAAGAGTTGATTTGGAAACTTTTGGTGAAACAGTGTCAAATGGTAATGGAATGCCAAGCGGTAGAGGAAGAGGAAGAGGAGGTTACCGAGGAGGATCTAGAGGATCGAGAGGAGGTAGAGGTGCTTCAAGCAGAGGAGGATATTCTCAAAGGTGAACTGATTAATCTTTTTGCAATAAATTATTTTTGAAGATCGACGATTAGAATAGTTGGAATTTAGTTGGAGGACTAAGAAGAATAGTTGATACGCGAAAATAAATTATTTTTAATGTAAAAGTAATCCTTTGGCAACTTCTTCACTAGCATGCTTACTATCCAAAACTTCAATCAATTTAACACCAAAGTGAATTGCAGTAAAAGGACCTAATATGTTTGGTATTATTGAGTTAATAAAGATGACACTTATTCATATTAGCTTACCTTGTGATGTTACAACATTCTTCTCCACAACAACCTTTTCATCCACAAATTCATGAGAGTTGGTAAGTTTATCTTTAAGTGAAGGATAACAAGTAACCTAATGTTTCACCGTAAATAAATTAAAATAAATTCACTCAACTGATCAAATAAGCTTACCTTAGAAATACCAGCCAAAATCTTATGTTTTGAGAAAACCAAAGCTGGACTAGCACAAATAGCAGCACAAATCTTATCAGAATGTCTCTGTTTAACCAATCTATGCAACAATAATTCATTGGCAGCAAATGTCTCTGCTCCTTTCATTCCTCCAGGTAAAACAATAGCATCAAACTCTTTATCAGCAACACTTTGATCAAAATGAACATCAGCTTCCAATTTGACATTTCTTGATCCGAGAACTTTGAGTGAATGATCATGTGAATCATTTGAAACTTTGGCTACTAATACATTGAATTTTGCTCTTCTAAGAACATCAATCACTGTGACTGATTCCATTCTATTATAATTTTGTTAAACAATTAAATAATTAGATTATTAAATTACATACTCTTCAGAACCATCAGCAATACAAAACAATACTTGAACCATTTTTTTTAATTATTGTTACATTAATCTTTCCAGTTTCATAAAAAGACATTATATTAATATGTTCATTGGAATTTCTATCCACAATTTGAATGTGTTTTCAGTCTCCTTAAGCTTCATCATCACCCGATAATTTAATAATTAATAAATGTGCGATGATGAAAAAATTGAATGTGTTACGACAAAAATAAAAAATTCGAATCAAACAATAAAAAATATAAGCAACGATGAGACTAGTGAGGTAGGTTTTTTCCATCATCATTATTAATTTTAATATGTGTATTTTCATAATGTTATCCTGTAATGATGATGAGTTGCGATGGAAAATTTAATGATCTTGTGGATTTTATATGCATTCTAACTTATCGGATCAATTTTGTATGATGAATAATTTAGATTTTTGATGAAACTAAGTGGTGAATCAGTAACTATAGAATTAAAGAATGGTACTGTGATTGCTGGAACTATTGTGGGTAAGTTTTTTGTTATTGGACCAATTCCGATAGATTAATAATTAATAGGAGTTGATATGAGTATGAATACACACTTGAAAGCTGTCAAGATGACACTGAAAGGAAAGAATCCATTACCACTTGAACATATGAGTGTTAGAGGAAGTAATATTCGTTATGTAATTCTGCCAGAAACCATAAATTTAGATAATCTTTTGCAAGACACAACAGTGCATCCAAAACCTAAGAAGAAGACTGCTGGTCAAGGACCAAAGAAAGGTGCCTTGTCAACTAGAGGTTCAGGACGAGGTGGACGTGGTGGAAGAGGAGGACGTATGCAAAAATAATCTAAATAACAAACACAATGTATATTTATTGAAATAATTATTCGAGGATTTCTTGTGGAAGGAAATGGATTTTATGAGATTTTGGAACAATTTTTTTCTTGAATTAACTTTGTAAAACATGGGCTTTTCACATCGATGGTTCAACGATACTATTGGTCAATTCTTTCGACTCTAAGGCATCTCATTTTGTAATCTAGTTCAATAGTTCAAATGGTTCAAAATCTCATACACAAAAGTTATTTTTACACTCAATTTCAACCAAATCAACAACTAGCTGCATGTTCAAGTGATTTGTCAACACCATCCTCAAACTTCTTGACCGTGTTGACCATTAATTTTACAACAAGCTTATTCATCAAATCTCGTTCTCAAATCTCTCTTAAAAAAATGATCAAAGTCAAACACCACAAAACCAATACCGAATTAATCTCCTACAAGTTTCTATTGGAAAATTATGTCAAGGCAATGGATAAGGAACTCTATGAGAAGGTGATCTTCTCCAATACTAATAATAATACTAGTAATAACAATAATCAAAATGATGAAAAGAATATCATTGATAACAATTCAACTAATGATCATTTGGATACATGTATCGGAATCATGTTGGGAATTGTATGTGGTGATTGTCTTGGATCTCCATGCGAATTTTATACTTTCAAGCAGATTAGAAGCATGTACTCGGATGATTTGTTTTATAATATGATAACTGTGGATGAGGAGAGGGAGGCTGGTGTTTATACAGATGATACTGAAATGGTAAGTTTAGAGAATGAATTAAATTGTTTCGAATATTGGAATGAAAATAGGCATTGGCTTTAACAAGTTGTATCATTCACAAAAGAGAAATTAATGCAGATTTATTTACCAAGTTCTATGTCAAGTGGTTTAGAGATATTGGGCCTAGAAGAGGATATGGACCTGCAGTTTCCGTGATTTTAAACAAACTCTATAAGAATGAAATGACTTTCAGAGAGTCAGCCACAAGTTTTTATAAGGATGGAAGTTATGCGAATGGTGCACTGATGAGGATAGCTCCATTGGCTGCCATTTTGTTGAATTCTGAGGAGGCATTCAATGATGAGTTGATCTATCAATTGGTTTATACTGCATCCATGACTACCCATGTAAATATTGAGGCTGTGGATGCTGCATTCCTTCAAGTGAGAGCAATTATTGAGCTCGTGAAAAAGTGGAAAGGAAAATTGGATGAATTCAAACCACAAGAATTTCTCGAATGGATTATTTCCACATCCAAGAGTAAGGCCATGAGAGAAAAATTGGCAATCTTACAGGATATTCTCTATGGGCCAAATGCTATACAAGATCCAGGAATGGACAATCTCAATGATCCTAAATCCATGACTCAAGAATACATTCAAAAAGTTGATCTATTACTGGAAAAAACAGTTGGAAATACTCAATTCGGATTTGGATTTCAAGTGAAAGCTGTGGATGCATTCTCAAATGTCTTGTTCATTTTCTTGCAATATTACAAGCATCCAGAGCAGGCAATTGTTAGAATGGCTACCATGGGAGGAGATGCTGATACCACATCAGCCATTTTGGGTGGGCTTATTGGAGCATTGCATGGAACCAATTGGATTCCACAAAGATGGTTCGACAAGCTTGAAAATGATGGTGATTATGGAAGGGATGCAATTATTAGAATGGCTATCAGGCTCTCTAAATTGACTTTCAAATCGGAATTGAGCACGAATGATGATAAGGAAAAGCATGTCACTCTTTCTTCTGAAGACGTCGGATTTGAAAAGTTTAAAGAAAGATTTGAATAAATTTTATTAAGGTTTAACTGTTTCTTTGAGATGTGGTTCAATAATTGAAGAATTATCATATAATTTGCCAATGGAAGCCAAATATTCAACTTGTTGCAAGATGAGAACTGATTCCGTGAGAGAAGGTCTTGTCTTGAACAATGCATTGATCTTCTTATTGAAATGCTTCAATGAAAGATCGAGTGATTTGTCCTTGAAGTGATTTCTTTGTTGACTAATTGCCCATAATACTGGTGGGAATGTTGATTCATTTCTTAGGAAGGTTTTAACCATGTAAGAAGTGAAATCTGCATCAATTTTGGAATAATATTCTTCAAATTTCTTACATGAATCAAGAAAATGTTCAGAATTTTCCATTTCATGCAAATCTTGCAAATCCAATAATAATTTCTCTTGAATATCTGGATCAAGAATCAAATCGAAAGATGTTCTATTTTCATGAATCCATCTACTGATAGTTTCTAACCAATTCAATGAGTTTCCAATAATATTTGCCTTTGGAAATCTCTTTCTAGTTGCTTGATACAGTCCATCTTCAAATTGCTCAATTCTCAAATTCAACTTGCTGACATTCTTCAAAGATGGACTCAATTTCTGAGTGAAATCCCAAACTTTTCCAAAGAATCGCTCATCTCTCTTTTCTCTTGACAATACGAAAAGAATAGGATAGGCATCCAAGTTTGGTTTCTTTACGAGAAGTGAAACTAATTGAGTTGTTCCAGTTGGGCAATCTTGATAATTAACATCTAAACACAAGTGATCGCAATCTGAAATTCCATTCAAGACGGCAACTTGTGCTGGACTGGAGTAGAATAAATTAAATTGAGGAGTGAATTCGAAAGTTCTTAAGAATTCTTCCTCGCTCACTGTTTTAGCGAGGGGTCCTTTGGTCAATTCGTCCAAGTTGAGTAGCTTGTCCATTTGCTTAATCTTATTTCGAGCAGATTCTACATGATTAGTTTTCACTTCAAAGCTTGGATTTCCTTTATGAAGTGGTGAAAGTTTCGAATTTAATACATTCACCACCTCATTAACATCCAAAGAATCGTCAGGATTCGAATAAAGCCAATCAAATACTTCTCTTCTCCTCTCTGGACACAATTTACCCACCTCTCCACTACCATAATACTTTGGTGGAGCATGTGAATGATCATGAGATTGCGTCCACTTGTTAAATTGAGGATAATAAACAAGTTTTGCCTGACAACCACTATCTCTTGATTTACAATCAAATTCCATAAGGTTGGTCAACTTGGGATTTTCTTTGTAAATGAATTCATTGTATTGGAGTGTTGTGGTTTTCTTGTTGGAATGATGTTGAATTTCTGATTGATTAATGACTTGATCGTTGTGTTGGATCAAATCGTGGTAGAATTGTTTTTCAGATTTGGAAATTTCTAAAGGTTTAGCATTCACTGATTGACTCATTTTTTTTTAATTGTGCATGTTTTTTGATATTATTTGGAATATTAACAATTTTAATATATTTGTAAATATACCTTAAAAGGAGAATCTTCTTAATTATTTAAAGAAACGTTTAATCTCAAAATTAAAATATTCTTGGAATAATTTCAACAACACCAAGCAAATTAGACAAAGAAATTAAAGTTCCATTGACTCTAAATTCGTATTGATTATCTCCTCTTTAAAAATTTTTCTAAAATTCAAAATAAAATCACTAATGAAAAACTTATACTTGTTCCTTCCCAATACGAATCAAAATAAATCATAATAATTCAAATTCATTTACTTTTTTGTTGATCCGATATGTTGTTGGATCAGTTTTTTTTGAATTGCATTGTTAAATAAAAACTCATTGTTTTCAAATCATGATTTGTTAATAATCTTAACGTTCTTCTACTTCAAATAAATATTGAACATGTTGTGTCTTCAACAAGGTCGGAATTGGTCTTCCGAAGATTTGAGACACGTTTTTGATTCTCTCTCAAAAGATTAAGCAACATTCAACATACAATTCCTTTAAGGATCCCAAGTCAACTTGATTTACTGTAAATAATCGAGAGGGCTAAAAATATTTTCAGATATGAAAATTGTTCTTCATCATTCTTTCCTTCGAATAAAATTCAAACAAATCCAGCATATTCACATGAAAACAATGAAACTCAATCTCAACTTTCAACTCTACTAACAGATTGGAGCTAATGAAAAATCTGGCTAGTTTAGCTTCTCAAGTGGAAGTTCCACTCAATCTCAACACGGAAGATTTTCCTAATCCACTCAACGGTTTGTCCAAATTAACGTTCTATTAATAAAACATCAAGCACAAAAAAATGACCAAAGTTGATACTGTGGCCTCTGTTCGTCCAGAAAATGATCAGCCAGTCACCACTTCAGCAAAAAAGAAGGAAAAGAAGAGAAAGCCCTACGTGAAGAGAGCATGTCTTTCTTGCCACTCTGCGCACGTAGCATGTGAGGCTGAGAGACCTTGTAAGAGATGGTAAGTATATGAATACAATGTTTTTTTTAATATTCATGTGGTAAATTGTTATTAACATTGTATGACAATTTGAAATATAGTAAAAAGAAGGGAATTGCTTGTGTGGATTATATTCCTTCCAAGAAGAAGTCATCATCAAAGGAGGAAGATGATGAACAAACCGATGTGAGTGATAATGAAAATCCTCTTGTTGTACAACAGCAAGAACAAGAACACACCTCTCCAAGAAAGAAGAAGAGAAGATCCCCTACTAGTGGCGAGCCATCGTGTGTTATTAGGATTTCTGCTCCATCTTCAATGGATGAACAAACATCCTCTTCCAACAAGCAACAACAAGAACAATCGGAAGCCTTGAATAATTCTTCGAGTGCTCTCGTCAAGTCAGCCCTCACATCATCATCCTCAGCTGATATTAAGAAGAGAAAGACTTCAAAGAGAAGGAAGGATTCTTCATCGATTAAATCACCACCAGTACTACCATCCATAAAGATTGAAGATGTTCCTCTTGAAGAGGATTCAATGCATACATCATCCCCAACAATAACTTCTGCCGACCCAGTTAGTTTTGATCCTATAACCAATAATTTACCAATCTCGTCTCAAACAATACCACAACCTAATATGATTAATGCTAGTATGGTTAACCCTGACATTGCAGCTTCTGACAACAAGTCTCAAATGTCAATGTATCAACCATATTTCTGGAATCAAAATCCAATGATGCAACAATGGTTTGCTATGCAAATGGCACAATACCAAGCACACAATCAACATCTTCAACAACAAACAGGACAACCTCAACAAAATATGGTCTATCCACCATTCTTCATGATGCCAGTAATGCCTCAACAACAAGCCCACACATTCCCAGTACAAACACCTACCTCTCCAATGCAAACAGATGTTGCAATGTCACCATCAACTGCTTTTCCAACTATTGAGCAATCATATAATCCTGCATATGCACTTTCGTATAGTGTACCAAAACCAATCACCATGTTGGAAAATACTGATGATGGATTTTCATTCTTTGACAATTCAGCAAACACCTATCCTGATAATGGAAATGCATTGATTGAAGAATTAGATGTAAACAATAATGGACTTGTGGAAGAACATTCTAATGATGGATATAATAATGAAGAAAAACCAACACAAACTGTAACCACTCCTCCACCAAACAATAATACTACTGATAATCTGGCATTCTTTGAAGATGATGATTACTTTGGTACTAGTGCTGCAGATTCTTATCCTAACTTTCCAGATTACACTTCCTCTCCACAGCCAACATTCCAAGAACCTCAAGAAAAGAAAAAACCAATTGTTGCCCCTCAAAAAGCAACAGATGATGATATTATAGATCTGATTACATCTGAGGCTTCTCTATTGACTGAAAAATCTAAAGAACAACAAAACAATCAAATCAACAGTCCAAACACAACACTGTCAAATATTGATTCTAGTGGTACTAATGGCTCATCAGACATTGACCTCACTGTGAATGACATTAATTATGTAATCAGTCAAGCTCCAGATAATATGATTTCAAAGCAAACTATTGGAGAACTCATCAAGAGAATATGGCAAACCCAAGAAAATCAAACAAAGGAAATTAACGAACTCAAACAATTGGTTAGTGAACTCAAGAGGATGATCATTTCATAAACTTTGCACCTAAGATTTCAAAAGATAATAAACCATTAAACTTTTTTGAATAACAATAACTGAATGAAAATATATGTACATCCGCCAAACTCTATTCTTCAAATTGAACAATAAAGCAATATGAAATTGAATCAATTTCAATCTCGAACTTGACAAAATTCACAAATAAAAATAAAAATTAATTTCAAATACAAAAAAAAAATGACGAAAAAGAAACCACAAAAAAAGTCATCACAATCCAACAATAATTCATCAGTGCCGTCGGGATCTAACAATGCAGGAAAACAATCCCTCACCGAGCACGAAATACAAATGGTTTTATTGGAGGAACAAGAAATTGATCAATTATTTTCTACCATGTCCCTGAAAAGAAAACCAATTGCAAAGGATGGAGCTTGTCTTTTTAGAGCCTTTTCTGATTTGTATTATGGAACACAAATTTATCATGATAGAGTTAGAAAATCATGTATTGAATATATGAAAGAACACGAAAGTTTTTTTAAAGATTTTATATTTGAAATGGATTTTAATTCTTATATTAAATTCATGTCAAAAGCTACATCATGGGGAAGTCAATTGGAATTGGAAGCTTTGGCTTCATTGTACAAGGTCAATATTACAGTATATGGTGTAAATGGAATCTTGACTGAACATAGAGGAGATCCAACTCTTGAAGCACAAGATGTGAAAAATCAATGGAGTTCTGATACTTCAATTTCTGATCTGATAAGACAAAAGAAACTGGAAAAGGTTGAACCAAAGAAGAGAAAGGAAATTAGATTAGCGTATTTGTATGGAAGTCACTACGACTCTGTTTATCCAGCAAATGAATTTATGAATACTATCATTGTTCAAGATATTATTTATGATACCTTTATGGACCCATTTAAAAATGATTTATTTCAAAAGAAGGTTGGAACCTACAAGAATGTGGAATATGATGCTTGGTTAGATGAACTTGAAAAGATGGAAAAGAAATCTCTTCAAAAAGTTAAGGAATTATTATTTCAGAATGAGAAGAGTTATGATTTGGATGATCCAAGGGAATTCCCACAACTTGCAAAACAAAGTTCAAACTCAATTTCACCACCAGTTGCTTCATCCTCATCAACAGATTCTGCAACACCACAAGATGGTTCTGCTGAAAATGCAGATTCATCCGTTACAGTAGAAGAAAAACCAGTCAATGCTTGGTTGACTCAAGAGAAACCAAACTGGGCTTCAGTAGCTATAACCAAACCAGTTGAAACTCAACCGGAAGCACAACCTGAAACTCAAACTAATGGTACCACTCCAACAATTAATGCCTCAACAAATAATAATAATAATGGAACTACCAAGTCAGTAATATCTCAATCCCACTCATTAACAGTCAAAATGGAAACCAGTACTACTCAGGAATCCTCCAACAACAAGAAAAAAGCTAAAGGAAATCACAAATCAAAGAAACCAAAGAACACCGAAATATCAAGTAATCAACAAGTTAAACCTAATACTAAGGATGATGTATCATTAACAAATGATGAAGTGAAACAGTCACCTCCAGTTGTGAATATTAATAACCAAAATAATTCATCTCAACAACAATCAGTGACAATTTCCCAACAACCACCATTAGTTTCTCAATTTTCTCCTCTTACTGGTTATCCTCAACAACCATTCTCTCCACCCCAATTTATGGGGCAACCTGGAGTCTTTCCTAATCAACCTCCTTTCCTTGTCATGATGCCTCCCCCAGGCACTTATCCAATGCCTCAACAAAATCCAAATAATGGAATGATTTTAATTCCAACTAATTTGGTTCCGCCAAATTTTGTTCCTCATTATCCAATGATGCCACCAATGCAACATCATGCAAATCAAATTGTTCCTCCACCACAGCAGCCTGTTGTTGTTCAGAATCATCAACCAGTTATTCCTCAAGTTGTTACTGAACCACCTAAACCGGTCTCTGCCTGGTCCATGCCATTACAATCCAATCCAACTTCCAATTTGACTGTTTCTTCTGTTGTAAATTCACAACCAGTCTCTACTTCCACCTCAAGTAGTACTACACCAGCTCAATCAACAACAAGTAAATCAGAACCATCAACTACACAGTCAGGCAATAAGAAGAATACAAGAAAGAAAAAGTAAATCAAAATTATTATTGAAAAAATTGATAAATTTTAACAAATTGATAAATGAAAAGCTGAATAGGGCATCTTCAAAAGAATTAGAGATAGCCCAAAGATTGTCTTGATTATTTACAAATAACTGAAATGCAAATTAAAATTCTCAATAGTAATCTATTTACAAATTATCTACAACTTGTCTCGATTGATAAAAACCATCTTTTGGATGATTTCTATGCCACTTTTTATGATTGGTATCAGTGGATCGATGATACCATTGATCATTCGTCCTTCGCCTTATAATAGATTCCTGTTTCTTTGCTTCAATAAACTCTAACTTTTCCCATCCTTTTGCTGTGTTGTACTTTTCGAAAGTTACCGAAACACCTCGATCACTTTCTTTTGATCGGAATTTGTTTGTACTATACTTTGTGGAGGCTTCAGAAGTTTTAGGCACTCGAGGTGTTTGTGCCTTGACTTTGCCACTTCTTGCCAACGAACCATACATACGCATTTCAGTTAAATTAATTTGATCAGATTTTTTTCTTGTTGTTTTTCAAATCTTAAAGTTAATTTTGGAATTTATTTTTCTCTCAAATTCAAAATAGATTCAAGCTTGACTTTGAACTTGAGAGAAAAATCCAATTCAATACCAGAATATTATAAAACTCTTTTTCAAATATTCTTGATTATAAAGCCAGAGTTGCGAAACTCACCTTAATATCGTAATAAGTTAAGAAGAAGAAAAAATGTCTCTTCCTGCCCATAATTTTCTCTACAGGGATAATCCGATAGAGACAATGAAGAGGAATGTTGAGCAGTTTTTCAGGGGAGGACCACCAAGAGGGCTACAACAGGCTCCACCTCCACTCTTTGTTAGGAATGTTTTGCCAACATCGAGAACACCTGTGTTTGCTAATCAACCTCCTTCTCCTTCTTTGCTGACTCAAATGAATGAACAACAAACGAGTAGTGAGGAAGGAATTGATGAAAGGAGAGATAAGACCATTCTAATGAGTAGACCCCGAGAGTATGAAGACATCAATCAAGATACCATTAAGGACACAGCCTTAGACTTTGAACATCAACAACAATTAAAAGAAAAATCCGATGTAAATAATAATAGAGAAAATAATATTGATGATAACCAGGAGAATAGTAATAATAGTAATAATATTAACGCAAATACTTTGGGAGAATTATTTTCAAATAGTGTACTATCATCTTACAAATGGTTAAAATTTGATGGTGATAAGGCTTGTGTTTATTCCGATCAAAACCTCACAACTATTGTGGAGACTTATGAAGTATCAAAGAGGTTGGGGAAAGGATCAGGAGGAAGTGTCTTTTTGTGTACAAAACAATCGGATAAGACTGCAATAGCATTGAAGAAAGTCCATGTTGATGATAAATACTTGTTGGAGATGGCAGTAAAGGAGTATTCACTTCTTGTAAAGCTGAATGAGGAAGGAAAAGGAAATGATAATAGAATTACACCAGTATTTGAACTGTTCATTGATATTGATTCACGGAATGAAACTTACATTATGTATTTTACAATGCCAGTGTATCATACAGATTTAGAGAAATATATGAAACAAGCGAGGAAGGATAGTACGATTAATCAAAATATTGTTTTGTCAGTAATGACGCAAGTCTCAAAGGCCTTGTCTTACATTCACAGGAATAATATTTGCCATCGTGATATCAAGCCAGCAAACATTTTGGTGGAAGATGTGAAACCTGAATCAATCACTTGCGTTTTGGCTGATTTTGGATTGAGTAAGGAAATTGAGGAATCATCAAGACATTCAAATGTGGGAACTTTGAGTTTTTTTGCTCCAGAAATTCTAACAGAAGAAAGTTATGGGCTGAGAGTGGATGTTTTCGGACTAGGAGTTGTCTTGTTCCAATTGATAACTGGAGACTATTCCAAGAAGATAGCTTGGGAACTTGTCCAAAAACCAGAAAATCTTGTGGAGCAATTAATTCAACAACAAATGAAGAATGCCCTCCCAACATTGGAAGATGATATCATTCAAATTATTCTTCAAATGTTGAAGAAATCACCTCGTCAACGAATTCACTCAACAGAGATTTATCACTTTTGTTTGATGAAGAAAACCAAATCCAAAAAGTTGCAACAATTAGAGCACAGACTTTCAAATCAGCCTAAACCAATACCTCCACTTAGAACCTCCACTTTACCGCCCAATAGACCACCTTCAAGAAGTATTCCAGAATCAACATTACACCAAACTCCAGAAATCAAATTACATGAAGTCCCTGTGGTTTCCTCGTCAAATGATTTACCATCCATTGATAGTTCAGTAAAAGTAAGATCAAAATCTTTCAGCCAAAGGCAAGATGTAGCGCTGCATGTTATAACAGAAACTTTGGCAGGCTCTTTCAGAAGACTATTCACAAAAACAGATGAAAACTCATTTACCTCTTTAGAGAGTGCTCTAGCTTTCTGCAGATCACAAGCACAAGATGTTACTTTTACCATATTACTTCATCCAGGAGTGCATAAAATCAAGCAGGTTTTTCACATTGATAGATCAAACATAATATTTGAAGGTATTGAAAAGAATGATGAGGAGGCAATTGTTCAAGGAGAGAAAATAATTATTACTGCCAATGTTCTCTTTAGAAAAATTAATTTTGTAGGAAAGAAGATAATCAAGGGTAGTTTAATGACCAATCCTATAATTATTCAATGTCTGAATTGTGAACCAAAAATCTTGAACTGTAGAATTAAGGGAAAGGTGTCAATACATTCTAAAGTTCCAAATCTCTGCCCTCACATTGAAGGAACAGAAATATTTGGTAACAGTGATAAATTAAAAACAGATCCTCACGAGAGACTTGGGAAAGAAGCATTGTACATTGAAAACTGCTTGCCAATTGTGACAAAGAATAGAATCCACGATAATGGTAAGTAATTTCTTTGACAAAACATTTTTTACATGAAACAGAAAGTGCAGGAGTGGGGTTGAAGAATTGTGGAGGAATATTCTCAAATAATCATGTGTATAATAACTTTATTTCAGAAGTACCGGCTGTAATTTTATCGAATGGATGTACAACAAGATTAGTTTCCAACATGTTTTATGACAATATTGCATGTATGTCTATTTCCAATTCTGACTGCTGTTGTGAAAACAATGAGCTAAGATCGAGTAGAATTGGAATCAATGCCATTAATTCTTCTGTAATACTAGAAAATAATGAAATTGTAGGAATGAATGATTGGGCCATGACTTTGAAGAAGTGTTCTAATTTTGTAAGTTCTCTTTGAGAATATAGCTAATCCACAGATTAGAAAATCACCAATAACAAGTTACACAATAACAGGATAGGATTGTTTATGGACGAAATTAATGGAGAAGGGTTAGTGTCAGGAAATAGGTTTAGCTCTTGTAATTCAAAACAATTTTCATCCATTTCGATAACTCACCTTTCAAAGATAACAAGTGTTTCTCTACAAGAAAATATGTAAGTGTAATTCAATTTAATGAAATATTTAATGAAATATGAGTCTAGATTTTTCCAAAACATTGGTGGGGCAATTAATATTTCTGGAAAGGAAGACCTCTCAGAGAATTACATGATCAAGTTGAATATTTCAAAGAATCAAATTTTCAATAATTCAATGTATGGAATAAGGGTTCTTAATGCCATGGGAATTTTCATTTTGGACAATAATATCTTTTCTAATATGGACTCTGGTATAATATTGGATTCACATCATGCTGTCACTGTTGAATACAACATTATTAAGGATCATGTTCAATCCCCAGCAATCAGTAAGTTGAAATTACATCTCTCTAATAACTTTGTTCTTTAGGTATTTTGAGAAATTCTAATCATTTAATTGTAAATAATTCACTTTCAGGAAATGCAAAATACGATTTATTCATCAAAGAACCATTATCAGAGGAATTCCCCATGGTTATCAAAGACAACAAGCTATCTAATTCTGAAATAAGAAAGTCCATTCATTACGAAGGAAAAGATGAACAATTTTCAGAAAATGAATAAAAAAACAACAATTAATTTGTTTAAATTCCTGAAGATAAATCTGAATCACTACTATATGTTCTCATTTCTTCCAACTGAGCAACATTTTGAGAGGCAACAGTCTTGAATCCAATTTCGTCTTTCATATCTTCATCAGTAAGGAGGCACCGTTGAGATTTATCCTTCTTTGAGTAGCTAGTCATACCATTCAGTAAATCTCGTCCTTTAACACCATTTGTGATAACAGCCACAGAGATACCAACAAATACAATACAAGCTGCTCCAATTATAATAATGTACCAATAATTCTGTAAGAACCATATGAACCCTCTTCCGTAACTGTATTTCGTTTCGACATTAATCGTCAAGAGAGATGAATTCTCCTGATTTAAATTCACACTAACAAAAACATAAGAATCAGAGGTTGTAATGTAAACGATATGAGTGTCTTGGCTATCAGTTTCGTTCAAAACTTGAATATTCATAGCCTTTTGTCGTAATGTTCTAAGTGAAGGATCTTTAATAAATTCAAAATAACCAGACCTGGTAACTATCATAAAATTGCATTTGACAGTTGCACAATTAGCTGATATTCTCAAGTTATCCAACATATTTTCCTCCGTAATATTAAAAGGTATCGGAATGAGAGATGAAGCCGGTATTGTGTTATTAAATGAAAATAAAAGCTTCTTTCCATTACTAGTTGAATTTTGTTGAGGTGAAACATCATTAAGGTTTGCCAAATCCAATGCTTCTGTAACACTATTTCCTAATACTAATACAGCTATTATACATGCTATCAATAATCCTAGATTTGATGAAACCCTAGAGTTTTGAATGTGACGGAAAATTATGCATTTTCCTAGCATTGTTTTGTTCAGTTTTTTTTGGGATGCGTTGTTAGTGCCCTTAATATACAGGATCGGATCTCTTATTAGCTTCATTCAACAACAACGGCTACCAATCTTTTGATTCGCTCATTTATAGTAGTTAAGGGAATTGTAATATTGGGTTGATTAAAATATATTCACAAATAATTTATTTGAATTGGACTTTGTTTCCTTCGAATTCGATAAGCAATTCTTCAATAGTCTTGACACCTTGTTCCTTATCGCTATCTCTAATTCTAATGTTAACACTGTCACTTTCCATTTCCTTAGGACCAACAACCAAAATATAGTTGTATTGAGACAATTGAGCATTTCTGATCTTCTTGTCAATTCTATTGCTGCTCAAATCAACATCAACGTAGTACTTGGCTTCATGGAGCCTCTTTTGAACCTTTTCAGCATATTCGTTGCACTTGTTGGAAACTGGAACAACGATAGCTTGTCTTGGTGAGAGCCAGAAAGGCCACTTACCACCAAAGTGTTCAGTAGCAATAGCCAAGAATCTTTCCAATGAACCAAAGATGGCTCTGTGGACAATAACTGGTCTAGATTCAGTCTTATCTTCAGCAGCATAAGTCAAATCGAAACGAATTGGCAATTGGAAATCCAATTGAACAGTAGCACATTGATGTTCTCTCTTCAAAGCATCAGAAATGAGAATATCAATCTTTGGACCGTAGAAGGCACCATCACCTTCATTCTTTTGCCAAGAATGACCGAATTCATTCAAAGCAGCTTCCAATTGACCTTCAGCTTCATCCCATTGACTAATTTCACCGAGATACTTTTCTGGTCTAGTAGAAAGGAAAAGTCTGAATCCGAAACCAAAGATCTTGTAAATGTCTTGCATCATACGCAAAGCACCCATAATTTCACTCTTAATTTGATCTGGACGACAGAAAATGTGAGCATCATCTTGTTGGAATTTTCTTAAACGAGTCATACCAGTCAAAGCACCCTTCAATTCATTACGATGCAAAACACCAAAATCAGCAAAACGAATTGGCAATTCTCTGTATGATCTAGTTCTATGTTTGAACATGAGACAATGGCTAGGACAGTTCATTGGCTTCAAGCTGTGTTGAGCCTTATCAATTTCCAAAACAAACATATTTTCAGCATACTTATCCCAGTGACCAGAAGTCTTCCATAAATCACTGTGGAAAACATTTGGAGTTTGAACTTCAGAGTAACCACGATGCCAATATTCATTTCTCATCAATGATTGAATGCTATTGAACAAACGTTGACCGTGAGGTAAGAAGAAAACCATACCAGGAGCATATGGATGGAAGAACCACAATTCTTGATCCTTACCAATGATACGATGGTCACGTTTCTTAGCTTCTTCCATCAAAGTTTGCCATTCCTTCATGAGTTTCTTGTCTGGGAAAGACATAGCATAGACACGTTGCAAAGTTTCCTTGCTAGCATCAGCTCTCCAGTAAGATGATGAGTTCTTAGTGACTTCAAAAGTGGTAACTTTACCAGTATTCAACAAGTGAGGACCCTTGCAAGGATCGATCAATCTACCACAACGATAAACACTACAATAGTCTCCTTCCTTGACCTTTTCAGACAAGATTTCAACCTTGAACTTGTTATCAGCGAACAATTCAAGAGCTTCAGCCTTGGTGATGAGCAATCTTTCGAAAGGTTGCTTTTCATTGATAATCTTGGTGACAGCATCCTTGACTTTTGGATAATCAGTTTCGGAGACAGAACTATTCATGATGAAATTTGTTGTTGTTAATTATATTGATGTTATATTTCATAGAGTGTCATGTTGTTAATATTCAGTAGTTGTTATTATTATAATAATAATAGAGGAAGAATTAGTGTAGATAATAATAATTAGTATCATCATCATACAATAAAAACTTACTTATCACCCATGTAGGCTTCATAGTAGAAACCACCATCTTCCAATGGAGGTCCCTTACAGAGGAAGCATTTGAAAACATCTTCCATAGCTTCACCCATAACGTGAGAAGAACTGTGCCAGAAAACTTCCTTGGCTTCTGGGTGGTCAAACTTTAACAATTCCAAAGTACAATCACCTTCAAGAGCTCTACCCATATCCCACAATGCACCATTGACTTTAGCAACGACACAATTAGCAGCAAGACCAGCAGAGATGGACATGGCAATATCGTGTGGAGTGGTTTCGTAAGCCTTACCAGGTCTAGTACTATTATCTGGGAGAGTAATAGTGATTTCCTTTCCAAGGACATCACCTAATTCTTGTCTTCTTCTTTCCTTGAATTCTTCAAAGAGTTTATTTCTCTTAGCATAGTATTCATCAATCTTTTCAAAACTGACGCTCATTTTTTTTTAAATAATCAAATTTAATATTTTAAAATTATCTTGTTTTTTTGCAATACCCAATTGAAATCGATAAAGTATTTATAGGTTTGAGAATCTGGATTTCTGGTCGAAGATATTGTTATCTGCACTGTATTTGATGAATTTGAAAGAAAACGGTGCAAATTCATAAGTGAATTTGAAACAAGAGTTAATTTGAAGGAGGTTCATATTCAGATTTATATTTAGGAGTGCAGCAATAATATTGCATTTGAATACGGTTCAACTTTATGAATGAACCAGTAACTTGTTGACCATGTTACAAGAGTAGCTACTCATTTGAATTTATCAAATACACAATATCTTTGTATAAAATTAATGCAAATAGAAGATTGAAATAAATTAGATTTATTAATGTACAATATTAAGCTCTCTTATTTGGCTTAATTTTCATATTCTTGAAATATTCACAAACTTGACCTGGGATTTCCTTCAAGGTTTCTCTTGCCAAGAGTTGATAATTTTGAGAATTATATTTACGGAATGGAACAAATTGAACAATGTCACGAGAGGCAATTTGTGAACCACTTGAAAGTCTTCTGTCATCTCCATCAAGAGTTTCCATCGAATCGAAATTGGCAGCACCAACACCAACAATGACAATTGAAAGAGGATAGTTTGAGGCCTTGACAATTTCTCTGATAGTATCATTCATATCGGTAATAGCACCATCTGTAATGATGAGCAAGATGAGATACTTTTGATTTTGTTGGCTTTGTTCCATTGAAGCTTGTGAAGCATAGGCAATAGCAGTTTGAATGGTTGGTGAGAAATGGGTAGGTCCATATAATTCTATATTGTTTCAAATGTTTGAAAATTGGGGAAAGATAAATAATGGTTAAATATTTTCTGACTAATATAATTCATGAATACTTACCACAATTGTTCAAAGCTTGACGATAATCACGTAAAATACCATCAACACCTTGACTATTTGGATTATTTGGATTACCATTCAATGCAAAACAGTGTGAAATAATGTTACCTGGTAATTTTGCTCCAAAACCATAAGATGGGAATAGTTTGTCTGAATCATAGTATGAGAGAATGTCACCAATAGATCTAATAGCCATTTCATATTCATTCATTTTACCACCAAAATGCAATGAGCTTGGGTCGTTAGGATTACCGTTTGAAGCAGTAAAGTCAACAGCTACTAACAAGGAAACTTCCAATCCACCTCCTAAATAATCCAAGAATGAATATTCCTCTTCTGGTAAGACACTTCTAATTCCTCTAACCTGAATTTTACCAGTATTCTTTGGTGCCTTCTTTTTCTTGTGATAGGAACCATCATCAATTAATGCAATAGATTGTCTATCTCTGTTAACTTGTTCCAATTGAGCAAGAGTTGTTTCAACACTTCCAATCTGTTTTGTGATCATAAGCTTTAGATGATTCTTTTAACTTCAACTTACAAAGTCTGGATCAGAATTCTTGTCCCAATCAAAGACTTGAATTCTAATTGGTAAATTGGCATCACCATTGCACAATTTTTGCATTGGAATTGAAAATCCTTTCCATACAGGATTTAAATTATTCATAATTGTCTCGGATTTGTAAATATCAACAAATTCATTTCCGACCTTTTTAGCCAAAATGAAATATCTAATATCCATCATCCACATTATTTCTCATTACTATTAATTTATGGAATACTTACGGATCACTGATAATAATTATTGATTATTAAATTTACAATCAATATTATACAAACCTCTTTCCGAAAAAGTCCTTCTTTGCAAGATCTTTACCATCCAATTCCAAAGTATAAATTGGATCTCTAACCTTAGATTTTTGTTCACTTCTGATGGTAATACTTCCCAAGTCTTTGCTTGTGTCACCATTTAGAGCTGTTAATTTTCTAGTAATGGCTCCGTTCACACCACAAACAATGTCAGACAATTTAACTTCACAACAACCCAAGAAATCATCATCGGCCAATGAAGCAGTTTCATTATCAATATCATAAACCAAAAACTTGAGTGGTTGAATTTCTTCAAACTTGTACGAAACAATAAAAGTTTTAACAAACTTTGGGTTGACTGATCATACTATGTTAAATAATAAATGCATCAAAAAAACCTACGATTATCTTTTTGAACTTCTGTTCTACCCAAATCACTCCAGAAAACCTCACCACTCTGTTGTCTCTCTCCCATTCTCACAAGACATGTCGGATCCGACTTGGACAATAAATCTTTATTCTTCAAATGTGTACATGAAATGTACAATTCAACCTTGGATTCCAATTGATTACTAATTGACAAACCAGCCATTTGTTGTTGCAAACCTCCAGTGCTGTACATTTTTCTATATTGTATAAATAGATGATTCAAAAGATGTCGATTATTTTTTTTTGGTTTTTAAATTCGCCATCACAATGATGCTCAAGTCCATCATCTTTTGGGTGATGAAAAGATTAAGTTCCTACGGTCATCATGAGGGAGCGACCTTACTATTGATCGATATTACAACATTTCTTCAAGTTACTTTCCAAAAGGATGGCAAATTAATATCAAATTGTAATGGTTTTAAACAGTACAGATAGAGCTTTGTTTTTGTGTGGCTTTTGAAAAACGTTCTGGCGCCTTTTTTAGATTTGAGGCTAAATGGAAAAAAATGCTCAACAAGGGTTTGAAGGCAACCTCGCGATCATCTGTGATGGTTAATCAAATATTTGGCAAATTGATTCGGAGACAGAATAATGGTGTTGTTGTTGGTGGAGGACGAGTTGGAAATATTTTGCAAAAGCAGCAGCTGGATCATGTATGGATGGGAGGAGTGAATAGTAAACAGGATTATCATTGGAGCAATAGAGTTTTGATGGAGGAAAATAGTGATGAAGCATTGGGTAGGAAGGAATTGCCACTTTCTCATTTGAGAGTTTTGGATTTATCTAGAGTATTGGCTGGTCCATATTGTACACAATTGTTGGCTGTATGTAATTATCTTTCTCATATTTACAATTTGATGTGTAAATAATAGGATTTGGGAGCAACTGTTATTAAAATTGAACCACCAAAGGTCGGTGATGACACTCGTTCTTGGGGTGAGTTTTGAAATTTATTCGAAATTATATGAATTATTAATAATAGGACCACCTTTCATGAAGATTGAAAATGGAAAAATGGAAGAAAATCAAAGTGGATATTTTCAATGTGCAAATAGAAACAAAAAATCACTCACAATTAATTTAAAATCAAAGAATGGACAAATGATTTTACACAAGCTTGGTATGTGTTTGAATTTTTGGCTTATCTGACATGTCAATTATTTAGTGAAGAATAGCGACATTTTAATTGAGAATTTTAAAGTTGGATCTCTTGAAAAATTTGGATTGGATTACAAAACTGCCAAATCAATTAATCCTGATTTGATTTACTGTTCTATCACAGGTTATGGACAAGATAGCTCTAAAGCACATCTGCCAGGTTATGATTATGTAATGCAAGCTTTGAGTGGTGTAATGTCAATAACTGGAGATGTGTCAACACCACCGTTTAAGGTCGGTGTAGCTATTACAGATGTAATGACAGGCATGTATGCAGCTGTCGGTATTTTATCAAAAGTTATTGAAAAACAAAAGAATGGTGGTAAATCTAATAGTGATAAGGATTGGATTGACCTTTCACTTTTGGACTGTAATTTGGCTTATTTGGTAAATCAAGCCACAAATTATCTGCAAACAGGAAATTCTCCAAAGAGAATTGGTAATAAGCATCCAAATATTGCACCATACGACCTGATAAAATGTATTAATGGAGATATTGTCGTTGCAGTTGGAAATGATGCCCAATTTTTGAGATTTATTTCAGTTATTTCTAAGGATCAACCATTTAAAGATTTGGACAAGTTCACAACAAATCAACAAAGAGTTGCCAATAGAACACAACTTATTCAACAAATTGAAGAAATCACATCCCAACAATTTACAAAAGAGGAATTAATTAGAGAATTGAGCAAGTTTGAAGTTCCATGTGGTGCTGTCAACACAATTGGAGAGGCATTAAATGACCCACAAGTTTCTGAAAGAAATATGGTTTGGAGTTTTGACAATGAGATTAATGACAAACCTGTAAAAACAATTGGAAATCCACTCAAATTTATTAATGAAAAGCATGAAGAATTGAACCTTAGACAATTTGCTAAACGCCCTCCAATCTTATCTGAACATACCAATGAAATTTTAAGTGAAATGATTGGTGCCACGAGTGAGGAAATAGATAATTGGAGAAAGGAAGGAACTATCTAAGATATTTCTACAATAAATAACTGTTAAATTTTAATTATTGATTTTGAGGAGTTGGAGGAAGGACAAGATCATCCAATCTGAACATGAACTGAGATGGTATTCCGTTCTGTACTGCTGTATTATTATTACTAGACATTCTGCTCCAGTTACGAATTTGTTGCACTCTTTCAATTTGAGCTCTTCTATTAAGTTCCACTAACTCTGCTTGATGACTATCCTCTTGAATATCATCAGCTTCGTTACAAAACAATACATCATGATCTGATACACCAACTACAGATGGAAGCCCTTTCAGGAATTTTTCAATATGTTCCTCCAATCCGTCAGCATCTCTTCTATCCTTTTCATGAATCTTATTAAACCTTTGGCAGGTATCTGATTTAGTTGTATCTCCCAGAGTGAACATTTCCAATAAATCAGAGTGTCTCAAATATCTGTATTGGTTTGATGCAATGACAGCAGTTCTTGAGACTGTTGTTTTGCTTACTTGTCTATTTGTATTAATAATGGAGTAATTAATACAATCGTACAAAAATACTAACCTTTTGTAAATGTATTCCTCAATTGTGGATGAGCAAATAAGACGATAGACGATAACATTTTGTCTCTGGCCAATTCTATAAGCTCTGTCTATTGCTTGCTCATCAATGCTTGGGTTGAAATTTGGTTCCACGATAATAACCCTACTTGCTGCTGTCAAATTGAGGCCAACTCCTCCAGCTTGTTGCAAAGTTTCATAGTTGCATGAGTTCCATAATCAAATATTCAAAAAATAATTGCTTACCTTGTGAAGACAGAAGGAAACACTTGATATTCTTTTTTTGATTAAAACTGTCTACAAGACTTAATCGTTCTTGGTATTTTGTTACACTGCCATCAATTCTATTATATTTGATATTCATACTCTTAAGAATGACGCCAATAATATCCAACATTCTTGTATATTGAGAAAATATTAGAACCTTGTGTCCATCATCAATACTCTTCTCTACGAGCTGCTTTATCATTTGGGCTTTGGTACTTTTGGCCAAAATGTTTTCTATAGGCTCCTCTCTAATTCTTTTCTTGATCATTTCTTCTTGGGCTTGTCTTAATTTTCTTTGTAGAGCTCGCTGTCTCTTTTCATCTAAATCACTCATATCAAGAGTCATGGATGGCAATGCAGCCTCACTTAATAAATTATCTTCACTGTCATCAATGAAATCTTCTTCTGACTTTTCCTCATTTTCATCTTGTTCCATCATTTCATTTTTAAGTTCCTCTTTCTTTTGTTTCAGTAATTCATCATAACCTGTGCACAACAAGGTATGATCACAAATCTGTTTCAAAATAATAATACCGACAAGAGGATTCAAAGTTCTGTTCAAAACTTGTTTGACTTGATCACTTAAAAGATAATCCTTGTACCAATTAATTTGGTCCTCAGTAAGACTACACCAAACCACCAAATCATTCTTCTGGCCAATTTTGGCTGTAGTCGATTGATCCTCATTCTTGTACAATTGATTATCGATTGATAATACTGATTGTTTGGTTCGCATCATCATGTAGGGTTTGATTGTTTCTCGAAGGGAATCTGCTGCGTTATTTCCCATTAATTTTTCGAAAGGTGTAGCATCTCTTTTTGTAGAGTGGTTGATAGGAATTGTGTACGATTCATTGAATTCTCTTTCAGAACCTAGCAATGTTTCTCCAAATATCCAAGAATAAAGAGCATAAAGCTCTGCAAGCCGATTCATTATCGGAGTGCCAGTAAGAGCAAATCTAGAGTGTGATGGTAATGTTTGCAGAGCCATAGAACATTTGGCATCTCTATTCTTAATTTTGTGAGCCTCATCTAATACAATTGAATCCAGTAGTAAATCATCAGAGAACTGTTCCTTTAAAAAGTCCACATGATTTGAAATGGTTTGATATGTTGAGATCATTACAGCTCCTCCATTATTTGCGTATCTATTGAACTGATTGACTAGACTCATCCTCTTCTTATTTCCTGATTTGTTACCTCCAACTTGGTGAAAGACTACAATACCCTGTAGACAATTATCTGTCCAAGCTAACAATTCTCTCTGCCAATTACCAATGACAGAATTAGGGCAAATAATTAAAACTCTAGAGGCTTTTTCAGAGAGGAAGAGCCCGTGGATAAGTGCAGATATTTGAATAGTTTTTCCTAATCCCATTTCGTCAGAAAGTATACCACCACGAAATCTTGTATCTAAGTGTCTTTCTGCCAACCATTTCAAACCAATTTGTTGATGATGGTATAGTTTTTCAAAGATTGTGGCTGATGTCACAAATGATACAATATCGTCATCTACTGGAAGCACATAATGATCATTGACTACATCATATGACCATCCATTTTCAGAGCTCTTTAATTGATCTGCACTGACAGGGACACGTTTCTTCTTTTTTGTCTTTTTTGACTTGAATTCTACCTCACTCAACTCTGAATCAGAGTCAATTACCTCTTGATCATCCGACTCCTCATTCAATACTATTTCCTCTTCTACCAATCCTTCCAAATATTCATCATCGTCATCTTCTGATAACTCTTGTTCGTATTCTTCCTCTTCTTCTGGTTCTTTCTTAGTGGTTTTACCAGTTGTTTTCGCCTCTTCCTCTTCCTCTTCTGAGAGCTCATATTCCTCCTCTTCTTCTGACTCTTCTTTCTTTTGTTTTTTATATCTTGGTGCATATTCTTCTTCGTCTGATGAGATAATGATTGAATCTGAAAGAAATGAATTGTTAGGCTCTTTTTTTTTGGGTTGTGGGATTTTCACTTCGTTATCATCACTTTCACTCAAATCTCCTTTAGGATTTGAAACTTTTTGTGTGAAAAGGTTTCGGTTCTTTCTTCTCATTGGTACATTGTTAACAATAGTTTCATTACTTGGAGTAGGGTTTGGTTTTAAAGGTGCCACAACTGAATTATTACGAGACTGCCTTGTTGGATATTTCTTAACTCTCTCATCCTCTTCATCATCTGATGATTCACTATCTTTCCCACTACTAGATTGGGAATAGTTAATAACAATTTTTGTACCAACCAATGAAATGTCAGATTCTTCTTCTGAGGAC
Organism: Naegleria gruberi; assembly: GCF_000004985.1. Taxonomy (NCBI): domain Eukaryota; phylum Heterolobosea; class Eutetramitea; order Acrasida; family Naegleriidae; genus Naegleria; species Naegleria gruberi. Next base: position 194,366 of record NW_003163303.1, read on the forward strand.
TCCTCTGAGGAGGATGATAGTTCATTTTCTCTCACCGATGACCAAGCCACTCTCCTTGTCCTAGTAGTTGATTTTGAATTTAGGCTCTTGTTGTGGAATGAGGTTTTTTCTTTTATCGGATCTTGTATTTTTGTACTAGTGTTAGATAAATATGATGACGATCGTGTTATTCTCCTCTTTAATTCCATTTGTGGGTGTGATGTTTTATTGTTCGTTGGCATGTTTAATAAATTAATAAATTAAATATTTAACTAGCTGCACTGTTGCGTGTTGTGAGCTTTTTTTTTTGAGTTTTTAAATTTATAATTTTGGCGCCAAACATGAATTCTTTCAGAATTTGGAAGTGATACTTTTAAATTTGTTTCAACACAAAAACAGATAGAAATGTTATTGGATATAGAAATTGAACAATTGCTCCAGAGACCTTTTCAAATGAAATGCCAATTACTTATTCTTGTTAGATTCTAAAATGGTTTATCAATAAGATGAAGTTTTGAGATGCTCTTTTGATTGCTTAATACTGTTAAACTGTTAAACATAATAACAAATCTGTTGAAAGTAACTCAGATTTTTGATATCATTCTATCTTCAATTTAGTCAGAGTCGTGATCAAGTGCATATTCTGGATATTCAGTTTCTTGTTCAAGTATTTATGACCACGACTCTGACTAAATTGAAGATACTAATGATCTAAATTGAACATTGAGAATCCTTAAAAAAGCTTCCTTACTGATGATCATCCAAGAGGAAATACAATTCCTCTCACACATGAATAACAATTTAAACACCTAGGACAAACGAACATTAAATATTCTAATCGAACATAATTAGTGCTTTCTCCCTACCCTGTTTTTCTATGGAAACTTTCAGGAACAACAATTCTCTACTCCTCTGTTTGAACGCCATATGCGTGCGTATTATTTAGGATTTAAAGAAAAATTTGTCTCAACAACGATCTGCAGTGTGTTGCTTCATCTCTCAATAATTACGCATCACACAAATATTAACGATAATTGGCACATTCGTGTTGTTATATAGTATTTAGAGTATTGAATAGACTTCTTCCGAGAACAGTTGTGATATATAGTATTATTTATTCTATAGTATATAGTGTTGTAAATTTGTAAATAGTACAAGAAAGATGAGGCGTATGTTTCAAGTATACTTGACACAATACTTGCGTGCCTTGGAGGATAATGAAGATGAGGAGGAAGTAGATGCAAATCAAATGTTAGATGATGACGATGAAAACGGAGGTAATGATAATATGAGTGATGATGATGATGACGATGACTCTGATGATGAGGAAACTTTACAACCTGTAATATTGACACGTGGAGGTGGAAGGACTTCATCTCGATTGAGTACACGATCTGCTCAATCACGTCTTAGAGAAGAGGAAAAGGAAAAACAATTCCAGGATAAATTAAGTGAATTACTGAAAACCCTCAATGAACACGATATTGCTCAAACCATTAGAGCACATACAGGGCAATACTGCAAAAATAGTGAGGAATTAGTAGAAAAAATTGAAAAGATTAATTATTATAGTGGTGTAAATTATACTCAAAAGAAGGGATTAATCTACCAATTGCATAGAAGAAAGATTGGTAACTGTACAAATGGAGCCCTTCATAGAAATACAGCCTTAACATCGCCCAGTGACTTGCCAAGCATGGCCTCACGTTTCTTGCCCTCTCTTAATAGAGGGCCAATTGGGAAATCTGAAGCTTACATGTTTTGTGGACAATTCTCTCTGGATGGAAAATTTTTCATGAGTGCCTCTCAAGACCAAGTTATTCGAATCTATGATGTAAATACTATTCTCCTCAAAAAATCTACAATATCAACCGCAAGTAAACCAAACAATGACAGTCAGTCGTCAAGAATGGAGGATGATGACGTTTGGGACTCTGAGGATGATGAAGAAAATTCAACAAACGATCAAACAGATTTTGGAAATAATTCAACTGTGAAACATATTCGAGAAATCCATGCTAGAGATGTTGGATGGAGTATTATTGATTGTAATCCATCCCCAGATAATAAGTTATTAGTGTACAGTAGTTGGAGTCCATATATTCATTTGGCAACCTTTGCTCCTCAGGATTATGATCCAAATGAAGATATTGATAAGAGACTCAAATATATAGAAAAGCATGAACAATTATATCTCAATCCAGGAAATTACAGATTTTGTGCTTTTGCTGTTCGTTTCAGTCCTGATGGAAAGGAAATCCTGGCAGGTTCTAACGATGACCATCTCTATATTTATGATTTGGAGAAGAATGTAAGAACTGAAAAAATACATGCTCACAAATCTGATATTAACACTGTATGTTATGCAGGCTCATCATGTCCAAACCTATTCTATTCTGGCAGTGACGATGGATTATGTAAGGTTTGGGATAGACGTCAGTGCTCAACATCATCCTCAACACCTGTAGGTATATTGGCAGGCCACTCTGATGGTATTACATGTGTCACTTCAAAAGGAGATGGCAGATATTTTATCAGTAATGGTAAAGATCAAACCTGCAAGTTGTGGGACATTAGAAAGATGGCTGACTCTGCCCCACAAATTCCAAGAGCAAGTAATTTATGGGACTACAGATATGAAGCTGCTCCTTCACGACATGCCAGAGTGATACACCCACATGATCAATCCTTAATGACCTACACTGGTCATCACGTCCTGCAAACCTTGATTAGATGCTACTTTAGTCCAATGAGTACCACCGGACAACAGTACATTTATACAGGTAGTCATGATGGTATTGTATACATTTTCGATATTCTAACTGGACAAATAGTCAAACGACTTTATGGACATTCTCACATTGTCAGAGATGTCAATTGGCACCCATATTTACCTGTTTTGTTCTCTTCCTCTTGGGACGGCACATGTTTAATGTGGTCTCACAATAATCTTAATTAACCAAGTGTTAATGAAATTCTTCACTACTCCCATATAAAAAACTAAATTATTCTTCTATGACATTACAATTTTGAATTAACAACAATTAATTGATCAATCTAAAACAGCAAAACAACGAGGTTGATAGAACGTTGCAATTAATGTGATGAAGAATTTGATTAAGAAACATCTGTAATCCATGTAATCACATTGAATCTTGTAACCTTCATTGTATTAAGATTTGCATTAGAATTGATCAAGAAATGTTCATGTAGCGTATTGGCTACTTTTGAATCAGACTTGCCTTCTCAATTCCCGTACTTGAAGTGAACACGTTATTGAAGATCTTTAATTTTTATTAAGGAAAATTTTTATCAAAAAAAACTTGTCCTACTGTTTGATTACAGGGTTTTTCCAAAAGTAATTTCTCCTTACTTTTATGGATCTGATACAGCAAACAAACACTTCAATCACCCTCAAGTATGATTGCAAGTTATTTTTAATGTTGAACAAACTCTCACTCCCTGTCAACTCCTCTCAAAATCCACATAAAAGATTAAGAGAGATGAGAGTATCACCTCCAATAAGACTTCATATCACTTGTCCAGCTAGAGATTTGTTCCAAAAAACTCAATTACAAAACCTTTAGTAGAAGATTTTTCATGAGAACAATTCGTAGTTCACTACACAACTTAAAATATAGCCATTATTGTATCCGTAAATGCCAAACCTCAAATATCTCTCACTGAAAGAGTCTCCCATATCTCCAAACCAGTTATGTTTTCTTCCTTATTCATCAGAAGAGTTTTTTTCAATTTGCCTACTCACTGTTCGTCTGGTCTCAACAAGGAGTCTAAGAGCGCATCGTCGCGTGGATCCCTTACAGTATATTAGAGGTTCGACGAATATTATATTCATGAGACCGAACAAAGCTACATTATTTTAAAACAAAAACACCACAACAAAAAAAAACCTCAAAATACCCAACTCTAAGAGAGATTAAAACAACAACCCGATATCACTCACTACCACAAACAAACCCTCAGAAATGTTATTTCAACTGAATTGGAGAAAGAAGGAACAAACAGGCAAGGATTCTACCTCAGCAAGTTCGACACCTACTAATGTATCGATAGGTGGAGGAAGATCAAGAAGTGTTAGCGCACCTATGGAATATAACCCAGACTCGAAAGAACACAGATTGCGAATCATCTTTAATATGTTTGATGGAAATAATGATGGAAAGCTTACAGCAGAAGAAGTTAAGGACTTTTTGTCATCCGTATACGATAAAAAGTACATTGAAAACTTATCCTCGACATGGAATTTGAGCAAGGGTTTGACCTTTAAGGAATTCCTAGAAATTTGCGGCAGAACCGAACAAGAAACAGAAAATGATGAAAAACAACAAGAATCATCGGGATCAAATACATTTTGGAAGTTTAAACCATTTAGTGCTTTGAAGAAGAAGGATAAGGAGCAAGAAATTGTTCTGTCTCAAGATTTTGATGAAAATGAATTAAGGAGAGCTTTTGAAGAAGTTTTTGATACAAATCGAGATGGTGTTCTCACCAAGAATGAATTTAAAAAGGTTTTGAAAAATCTCAGAATTGGTGAAGCATTTAACGATGAAGAAATTGAACAATTGTTTGATTCTGTAGTGACGAATAATGTACTCAAATTTGAACACTTTATGGCTTTATTGAAAGATATTACTAATTAATCATCTAGGTTTTGTAAATTATAAATGTACATTAAAATAAATTAAAACTATCTATTCTTTTCGAAAACAACTTTCCCTAATAAAAAGTCAACTAGTTTCTGAACTGTTGCCTTTCCACGAAGGCAATTTACATCCGTTATATGACTTTCCTCACTTTCATTGTCCTTAATTTGGAATTGAATAGTATTATTTCTCTTCTTGATTGTGACAATATCAAAATCCATCTCTGCAAGTTCCTTCTCCGAAATAAATGATTTGTTCTTTGAACGTTTTGATGAAGAGGATTGAGATGTTGGTGGTGGAATTTCAATGTCATTATCTTCTGGTTCGATCATTTGATTTTTCTTAGAGGAGGATGATCTTGTTGAGCTAGCTTCATCATCACTACTGAAAACCATTGTATCACTTGGTGTGGATTTTACAGAACTACTTGAAGGTAATGAAGAGGTCTTGCTTACCACAACCTTCTTATAGGATGTTGTTGATTTGTTATACTTGGAAATGAATTTGAATGGCACTTCATTCTCTGGTTCCCAAGTATTAATTGGAAAATCTCTCCACTGCACTAAATATTCTGTCGAATTTTTGTATTTTCTTGAATTTAGAACCTTGTCATGCACAAATTTACACTGTCCTCGTTTATATTCACTGCTAAAGTTTGGATAAATATCATTCTCAAACTTGTTCAGCATTTCTGTAAGCTTTTCCAAGTGTGCATGAGGTTCCCATGAAGAATCTTTAATTGACCAATGTTTCCACTTTACAAGATAGTTTGCTTTTGAATTCTTTGTTTTTTTCAACAGAATAGCTTCCACCTCATACTCATCCTCAGCTTGATCGGAATCTTCATCCTCTTCTGCTTCCTCAGATTGAATTTGTTTACTTCTCTTTTTATCAATCATTCTCCTAGTAGGTTTTGATTCGGATGATGGTTCACTCTTAGATTTAGAACTGCTACTTCTAGTAACTCTCTTAGTGGATGATTCCTCCTCCTCCTCACCATCATCATCATCTGAATCTTTTTTTCTCCTCTTTGGAGTTGTTATTGCTGTTGGTGTTGATTTATCATTCAAGTCTCTCTTTCTTTTACTCCCAGAATCAGATTGTTCATCATCACTTTCTGGAATTGTTTGTTTAGATGATGATCCGCTACCACTACTACTACCCACACCACCTGATGATGATGACGATGCTGCAAACGATGAAGTGATGGGATCGCTGTCATACTCCTCATCCATATTGACTTCACGAGAGAGTCGCATTTTTTTTTGTGTTTTTTTTAAATTTTAAAAAATATTTTTCCGTGTAACGGAAATTGTTTTGAGAATCATTTTCAAACATTTACAGTTTTACTGAGGAATACATAATAAGAGATGATGAAAGGAATAAGGTGATAATTATTCTGAGAGATCTATGAGGGGAACGTTTAAAAAGTTCAATTGTTCAAAACAATGATCAAGACCATTGAGAATGGCTTGCTGTTTTTCTCTCAATTCTTCATTCGAAAGTTTTCCAATAAATTGTTCAATTCTGAAGGAAATCAAGTTTGAAACGTGTGGTAGGAGCATTACATATATGGGATATACAATATTTTTCATTTGATTGTAAACTGGTTTTTGAACTATTCCCATGTGAAAGAAAAAGTGTGAAAAGAGTTTTGAAAACTTACTAGAAGTGAAACTGCATGATTTTGTTGCATCTGAAAGAGTTGGCTCACAGAAAACATATAAATATAAATATCTTCTCAAACACTTATCAATTGCTCTGATTAAGAAACCATCCACTTTAAAAGTTCCTCTGTATGAATTTTTAAGTTTTGTTCTTTGAGATTCAAAATTTTTCATATACTCATTGGCATCATTGGGATTTGAAACACTTTCGAATAGCTTGGTAACAGGTGTCTGAAGTAAATGTTCAACCTCACTCTTGGATGGGAACTTAGCCAATTGGTTACAAATGAATTCCTCACTAATTCCATTACCTTTGAAACTTTCAAATACATGTTTTGCGTACTTGTCAACTTGTGATTGAAAGTAAATTCTTGCGCTTGTACTTGGATTCACACATTTACTTCTTCTAAAGTGGTGATGAAAAACTGTCTGGTCTTTCACATAGCCAATATAACTATCTAGTCCTAAATATCTTTCCAATAAGCCAGTAATCACGAATGAATAATATGTTTCATCAATGGAGGCACAATAACTTTCAAACAATGATATCATCCTGTTAGAATCTCTTGGATAGACCAATGAATATTCCTCATCCGTTGAAACAATAGTACAATCAAATTCCTTCACCTCAGAATCAATCTTATCCAATGGAACATGTGGATAAACCCTAAAAGATGGTCCTGGCAACCCTGTCTCCATACTAAAATCCACATATGGAAGTGAATGTATACCCTCTTGTTCCTCTCTCAAAAATCTATCTTTACCAGAATATCCTCTCGAAAACAGAAAATAGGCAGAACATGGACAACTGCTCTTAAAATTCAAATCAGTTACCAAATTCTTGAATAGCCTCTTAATGCTCTTGTTTGGTAGATTAACTTGATTGATAATATCCATTAAGAATGTGTTGTTAGTATTTCCTAATTGTCTTGTTTCAGTCAACAAGTAGAAAAGTTTGAATATTTTCAAATAGATGGAATATTGTACTCTGTGATATTTGAAACTGGATAACGAATTCTGATTCCATGTATATTCAGAATTGAAATTAGTTTCACAAAACATGTGATCCATGATGATTGAGCTCATAAAATGAACCATTTGACTTTTACAACTTATCTTGACAATATTAAAATCCCTTTCTTCCACTTTTCTAACAGTATTCGAAAATAAGTCCTTAAACCAAAACGAATCATCTTTCAAAAAGGTCCTTATTCTTTCCTCTCTCTCATCATTCCACAATTTCATCTGAATCCAATCCTCAATCAGTCCAATCAAGTTAGGATACATGTATTCAAATTGTTTTTTCCACAATTTTGAATTTTGTAAAATTAATTTTCTCATATTTCGATTCAAAATTGTAAAATTCATAATCAACTCTTTAGGATGAAAAAACTCTGCCATAAAATAACCAACAAAAAACTCAACTCCAAAATCATTGATCATGAAAGAAAATTCGTTCTTTGCCTTCATACGATCGTTCACAACACTTGTTGGTGTTGTGTGGCATTGTTTTGAAGGCATTTTTTTGGTTGACTGAAGTTAGAGAGTTACAGTTTTGAGGCAAGAAATACTTCGATTAATGAAAACTGATTATTGCGATACTCCCGTTTAGATTGTCGTAGTGGAAGCAACAATTTCTAGTTCAAAACTGTGTGAAATCATCTAAAACATAATTTATATTTTTGTAATTTTTACTGTTAGTAAGATTGCTATAACAATACTGGAGGTTACTTGATTTAAGTGGTTTTCTTAGAATTGAATTGGTTGAACAGTTGTGGACAGTTTTATTGAGAAGTAAGAATGAGAAATGGTAACACCTCAATATCTTCTCACTATCGAAAATGAAAGGATATTAGTTTACAACACTCCATGTAACTTCTGTAAAACCTTAACTGGACAATTACTATTCCATACCATCACCACCGTTTGACAGATAGGTGAATGACACCAGCTATATAACAATACTCTGAAGAACCAATTCATCAGAAGCAGTATTGATCTTGGTGTATCCCACAGACAGTAAGTAGTGAGAAATACATTGTAAAAATGTTGTAAGAGATGAGGTTTATGTCTAATGTACACAATCCACCTTGACTTTAAAGAAGATTGATGAATATGAAAGATATATTTACGCTGTACTATTATCCCAACAAGTTTATTGCCCATTCTTGCCACATGTTCTCAAGTATGGTACTGATTATATGGAATTAGAAAAGTTGGAACAAATGGATCACGAGAGCAACTGGGATCATGATCAATTGATTAGCCTACTTTTGGACGAGTCTTGTGCTTTGAAATATTTACATTCTATCAATACTATTCACAGAGATGTCGAACCAAACAATATCCTGTTGAGAACAGGGGAAGATGACTATTGCCTATGTGTTGATCGATTTCGGTTTATCCTGCCACTTTGAAAGAAAAGAAAACGGCTTGCTAAACAAACAAACAAATTTAATGATTAAGGAAAACTTGGGTACATCCATATTTAGAGCTCCAGAAGTTGCCAACCAAGAAAACTATTCAGAAAAAGTGGATATCTTTAGCTTGGGAATGACTGCAATGTATTTATTTGATTTTGAGAAAATGGAAAGAGAATTCAAGAAGAATAGAAAATGTAATTGGTCTGATCTTTTAGATGAATTAATATGGAAGAGTCCTTTAATGATATTACAGGACAAATGATCGATACAGACGTTACAAAAAGACCAACAGCTGTACAATTAAAGAAACTGCTTGATGATTTGAATGACAAAAATGTTATGCAAATAAATGATTTTTGAAATGGAGGATTATACAATAAAATGATTAAGAATTGCTTTCATCCAACAAACGATGTCAGATATTCCTAACCAACACATTTGTTGTTTAAAACCGTAAGTGATTCATATAGTTTTTTACTGGAATTTGAATTTCTTTGAACATGCTTGAGATACTTTGTAAATGTTTTCACAAATTTTTATTAGAATACTGTTTTGGATTGTATTACAAGTCAGTTAGATATGAACCAAGCTGTTTTATTGAAGCTGAAATGTTTCGTTTTGTTTGTTAAATGAGTATAGTCCTTTTTCTAATTGAATTTCTTCCTGGAAAAAGTTATCTTCCTTCCATGTCTTGATTCCAAACATGAAAGATATTGAGGCTATGCCCATGAACACGACTCCCAACAATATCAGGATTAGGTAAGTATTTCCTCCTAACCCAACACAACTTCCTATTAGAAATAAACTAATTGTACAAGAGAAACTGGGCACCATTTCTATCAAAATTGAAAAATGTGACTTTCTCAATGTAATTGGATTTTCCTCATGGTGTGTTTCATTCATGTTCGTTATTAAAGTATTCGAAACTCTCCTCCCTTTTGCAAATTCTTCCTCGGCAATATCAGTCATTGAATCGGCATGTTTTCCTTCTTTCATTCTTTATTGTTTGAATAGTACCTGTCCTTCTTTACAACATTAAACCACTTTCGAATAAACGGGAAAATCCTTCTCGAGTAGGCCCGTCTGTGTTTTTTTAATAAGAAGTTTCTTATTGAAATTCCCAAGGTAAAATTAGATTTCTGACATTTTGCTTTGTCCGTTTAAGATAATCAATTCTTTGATTTGCCCATTAAGGACAAATTTCCAAAGACAAAATGTTGTATAAATAAGATTTTCAATATTCTTTCTGTTCATTGTAATTGGTAACTTAATGACTACGGCCATATCACGATGAATGCACCTCATCCCTCCGATTTGAGAAGTTAAGCATCGTCGAGCCACATCAGTACTGAGGTTGGAGACAACTTGGGAACCTGTGGTGCTGTAGTCTTTTCTTTTTTAAGTTCATCACACATGCCATTCAACTTCTTAACTTCTTGTCTTTATTTTCAGTGAACAAAATGAAAGTGCAATAAACTTGTGAATAATCAAGGATTTTAAGAACGAAGACTTTTTTTGTTCATGTTTTTTTCGCTTGTTAGTAAAATTGTTGCATGAAAAATTACTGTTTATTCAAAGTGAGGGAACAATAATCAGAAAGCTTTCTCATTCCATACAAGTTAGCATAATCAAGTAAGGAATTCTTAACAGGAGGAGATTTGATAGCAGAAATCATTAATAGGTCGTAACAGTACTTGATAATCATTTCAGATATCTTTAAATCTTTGCATTCGACCATCTCATAAAATGTATCCTTTTCATTATTCTTATTTTTGAATAATTCCTCAAAGAAATGACTGTTGGAGGATAGAACAGTCTTGTGGCAATAGAATTTCTCCTTTCCAATAATTATGGTAACATCACTCGACGTTTTATCATTGAAAAGAGACGATAGATTCTTCTTTTCGCTCGCATTCTCTTGGATGTGGATATTTGGAGTTGTTCTCTCACTAATTTTGTAAGCAATTAGAGTTATATGTTTAAGAATGTTGGAATGTTGAAGAATTTGAGGTGAATCTCTCAAAAAACTAGCTGCCATGCAAATGCAATACTCAAACAATTGATTGAGGATTATATTATCAGGCAGTATTTCAATATATTGCTCTATCTTTTCCATCATAAAGTGAATATTTTCTTGACAACAAGTTTTCTTAATCTTTTTTACAAGTGACTTTTTCATTTCTATAAATTCACATCCTTGAAATAATCCTAAAATTGACAAGATATCTATTGGATCGTAATTGTCTTGCCAATTTTTGACAGGTTCATAAATTATATCATCGATTAAATATTGTACAATTTCATGTTGAGTTGTGCTCATCTTCTTCAGAATGTCACATTTCAACACTGATTCATAAAATTGGGGTGAAGCCATCTTGATGAGATAGCTCACTCCCTGAATATTAGTATTATCCACACGATCCCAATAATACTTTTTCATTCTTCCACCTGAATTCAGATATTTGGTAGTTGAAATCTTTCTAATATAATTATTTCCTCCATCGACCACATAGACATCTCCAGTTTCATTATCAATTGCAATATCTGATGGATTATTGAATTTAGCCATTCTAACTGGACCATCCTGATAACCCTCCTCGGTTGTTCCAGCAATAGTTACCAAAGTTCTATCCCTATTAATCTTACAAATTCTATTATTGTAAATGTCAGTAAATAGAATTTCACCTTCTTGACTGATGGCAATTCCAGATGGACCATTCAACATGACATCTAAGGCATCCATTTGATCTCCATTAAATCCCTTCTCTCCTGTTCCTGCAATAGTGGTGATTATTCCACAAGTTGATATCTTTCGAATAACATTATTACCCGAATCTGAAAAATAGACATCCCCTCTCTGATTCACTGCAATTCCAGTTGGACAACGAATTCTAGCATAAAATGCAAACCCACCATCTCCATCATACCCCTTCTCTCCAAAACCAGCCACGGTGTGAATCAATCCATTCCTTAGAGAAACCCTTCTAATTCTATTATTGTGATAATCTGAAATGAAAAGTTCCTGTTCTCTCTCATCAATGGCAATTCCTGTTGGAAAGTACAAGTCAGCATGAATGGCTGGTATTCCATCTCCATTGTAACCTTCTCTGCCAGTTCCTGCAATAGTTGAAATACTTCCATCCACAGCAGAAACCTTACGAATTCTATGATTGTGTCTATCAGCAATGTATAAATCACCATTCTCACATCTGGCAATTCTTGTTGGATAGCTCAACTTGGATACAGTGGCTACACAGCCATCTCTATTAAATCCTCTCTCTCCACAACCAGCAATGGTTGTAATAATGCCTGATTTGATTCTTCTAATCTTGTGATTTCCATAATCTGAAACAAGTAATTCCCTCTCACCATTTGGTGTCCTTTCTCCCAATGCAATACCAGCTGGCGAATTGAATGGTGTCAAATGACTCGATGATTCACTATCTGAACCATAACCTTCATGGTCTATTCCTGAAATTGTACTCACATTCAATTCTGTATTAGTGTGTTCGTATTCATCAGTGATGTCATCATTAATAGCCAATGAGGAGTTGTTGACATTATTTGTTAAAATAGACAATCCTGATGATGGTGCTAATGTTCTAAATGTGGCAGCTCGAGCAAATAGTGAAGTCATTATGTTCTTTGTGTGGAAGTGAGAATAGGGTATTGTGTTTTTTTTTTTGATGTTGAATTCAATCACTTCCAATGCCTGATCGAAGTCGATTTGTTTATTGATTGGCGCCAAAAAGGTGTTGAACACAAGAACATGAATCATTTTCATTTGCTACTATTATGGCTCGCCAACACAAAGACTGCTAAGGGGTGAATAGAGAAATAGATTGGCAAATTATTTTCAATCAAAATCAATGAGTGAGTGCACAAAGTTTGCAATTGTTTCCACTGAAGCTAGAGCACCATTTCCTGTATCTCCACAAGCTAATAATTTACAAATAGGTTGAATAGTATAGACATTCAATTCCAATTCTAGAATTGACAATTGTTTGGCTGTGAATGGATGTTCATGCATGAGAGTATTCATGGCTGGAGCCACAACAAATGGAAAATTCTTCAAATCCCAAGCTCTGGCTACACATGTCACTAAATTATCACAAATTCCATTTGAAATCTTTGCCAAAGTATTACAATCCAATGGAGCTATCAACAGTATTTGAGCCCATTTACGTAGTTCAATATGTAAGACAGGATCTCCTCTCTTACTCCACATACTCCACTCATCTTCATCAGTGAAACATTCAATGGAATTGTCAACTTGATGAATTTGTTCCTTGGTTATGAAATGTTGTGCTCCCTTGGTTAAAACAATTCTCAATTTGAATATTTTCATAGAATTGAATTGTCGTATCATGTCTGGTATTTTGATTGCTGCTACGGAACCTGTTGCACAAATTAATAAATTAATTAATAATGACGAAGAGGGTGGAATATTATCTTCTGTTGTTTGATCGGAAGGTGTTCGTTTTAATCTAGGCTTGTTATTATTAGTATTGTTCATTGATGATGGAACTTCTGATGGTGGTTGATGAAAGGCAATCGTTGTTTGATTTTTTAATTAAAGAATAACATGTGTTCTCGAAGAGAGAAATCACAAATAAGAAGCAGAAAAACAGAAAGATGAGAAGAAGAATTGCATTACTACATAGGCCACTGGTCTTATACTAAGGAATAAAATTTTAGTCTTGACTTTCAAATCCTTCCCTTGTAAATATTGATATTATTATATTATAATATTTACAACATTTCCAAGTTATTCATGATGATGGTTCTTCTAAATAATTGGTACCAATGATATCATTCATTAGACAAGCACAGAGAGTGAAGAGGTATTTCTTCTATTAAAAATGAGGATAAAAAATTTTATTGTAAAAAGTCCATAGACTAGACAACCTAAAATTATTAATTTTGTTTCGAAAAAAAAAGTCAAACAAGTAAGTGTCATCCACCGTTATTTACCAACAACATTTTTCTTCAACAGCAAGATGTTCACTTCTCTTAGAAAGATCAAGAAGGGTAAGGACCAAGAAGTCTCCGAACTCGAAAAGCAAGTTGCTCAAGCTATCTTCGATTTGGAAGTCTACAACAAGGATTTGAAGGCTGATCTCCAACCACTCCACTTTGTTGCTGCTCAAGAAGTCGCTATTGGTAAGGAAAAGCAATCTTTGGTCATCTTCGTCCCAGTCAGACAAGTCAAGGAATGGAGAAAGGTCCATGGTAAGGTTGTTAGAGAATTGGAAAAGAAGTTCAATGGTAAGCACGTCTTGATCGTTGGTCAAAGAAAGGCTGTCTCCAAGCCAACTGACCCAACCAAGGAACATAGACCAAGAGCTCGTTCTTTGGCTCAAGTCCAAGAAAGATTGTTGGAAGACGTCTGTTATCCAGTTGAAATCGTTGGTAAGAGAACCAGAACTCGTGTTGATGGATCTAAGCTCACCAAGATCTTCCTCGAAAATAAGGAAAAGTCTAACTTCGACCATAAAATCAAGACTTTCAACAAGGTTTGCAAGAGATTGACCGGAAAGAAGGTTTCCTATGAATTCGCCAATCTTTAAATCTTTCTAAACATAAATATAAACAAAAAATTCTTCAAAACCTAATTTATTTAATATTTTTGTTATTATTCTTTCATCAGATAATTTGATTATATTTAAATATCTTGCCTTTCCAAGTTAAATCTTTGTTGAAAAATATCATTTCTTACTCCGTTGTGTGTTTTGTTGTTCATCAAATTATTATTAATATTATTGGTTCTTGATATTTATTGAAGAGGCAAAAGCTGAGGAAGAAGAATAACATTAAAAAAATTGAATTAAAAAATGAGTGAATTGAAACTTGTTGCCGATTTGACCAATGCAGGAAACGTAGTAAAGGAAGTGTGTATATCAACAACTCATGCAGAAGATTCCGTATGTCATATTTGGGATGTTCAAACAGGAAATATCATCAACACATTAAAAAGAACAAGAAATAATCGTGGCTGTATTAGTTTTATTCCCGAACATTTATGTTTAATATCTGCTCAATCGGATAAGAGTAGAATTTTCATTTACGATATCAGAAAGGAACAACCATTATATGAATGTCCAGTTGCTGAAAAAATCACTAGTTTAGCCACTTATGGAATTTGGTGTTTTGGTGGAGGTGAAAATGGTACTGTTTATGTTTGGAATATTCTTACAGGAAAATTATTGAGAATTTTCAATGCTCACTTGAAGACAATTACCTGTATGGATGTAAATAATGATTTCCTTGTTACTGGATCTCTTGATACACTTATTCAAGTTTGGAATTTGGCAGAGTATGTTTGTTCTTTATCTTGTTGTTAATCATCATGTATTATTTTCATTATATTTACTTCTATTCCTCATATGAATGGTATTGAATCAATAATTTAATTGTGAATGAATGAAATCATAGCTTATTGGATATTAGAAATGATGAAAGACAAGTCACTCCAATCTATTCTCTTTCAAGTCACTCATTGGCTGTTACAAGTGTTAAATTCTCATCATCTAGTCATACTAAATTAATTACCACAAGTTTGGATAGAACATGTAAAATTTGGGATATTTCATCAGGCATTGAAATTACTTCAATTGTTTACCCATCAAGTGTTTTGTGTGGAGTTTTATGTAAGAATGAACATGATTTATTTGTTGGTTGTTCCAATGGATGCATATATCAAATGAATCTCTATCCACATAAACCTCAATATTTGGATGAAAGTAATCAAGATATGTATGACGATGATGAATATGATCCATTATTGAGTGGAGCTAGAATGGTGGTCAGTGAATTGGGAGCCAGTTCAAGTGGAACAAAGAATCTTACATTGGAAAGTGATACATCGAGTGATGGTTCCTCAACAAGAGGTTCAAGATATATGTGTTATACATTTAAGGCCCACAGGTAGGTTTTCAAATTCAATTTTGGTTGAATTATCATTTAATAATTAGTAATGCTGTTACAACTTTGGAATTAACTCAAGATGGATTAATTATTGTCAGTGGTTCTAAGGATGGTAAATTAATTACTTGGGATGTTAAATCAAGACAACCTCTTGTTACTTTCAAGAAGCATTCCATTGCTGTTGATACTGAAATTTCCAACTCTGTAATTTCCACCATCAACATGACTCAATTCTCCTCATTCCACAATAATGAAAATGTCAAGCAACACTCAGATCAACAACAAAAACAAGCCAGAAATACATCATCCCTCTCTATTAAGCCATTGAAAAAGTTTGTTGATACACAAGGTCTCTTATTAGAAGTCAACTCAACCAATGACACTTGGAATACTCTCTTTGCTGATTCTGATTTTGATTTGAAACTTTCACAACATTTCAACACTCCTGAAAGCTCACTTACTTCCTCATTGGTTCATCAATCCCTCTCCAAGATTAAGTACAAACCAAAGACAGTCTCTAGAGGCATTCAAAAGAAGGAATCTTTAATGGTTAAGAAACTTGTTGCATTACAAAAGAGATTTGCTGAAACTGAACAATTGTACAATCAACAAAAGTCTATCAATGATGATCTCCTTGAAATTGTTGAAAAATATCAAATGAAGGAAGAACAAGAAGCTGCTGCTGCTGCTGCTGTTGAGGAAAAGAAAAAGACATCATCAGCCAAGAAGGCTTCTTCTGGTGGCGGTTTCTTCCATAGAAAATTCCAATAAATTCACCTTAAACTTTAGATTCAAACTTTAAATAAATCACCACAATAAATACAATTTTGTTGATACTTTATCGAGAATAGTCAGCTTTAAATCCTTAGGAAATTAATTTTGTGATACGACGCAAATTTTACCAGCGACTGCATTTTGTTTGTGATGTGTTGTTGCTCTCTGCATTTTGCTTCCGTGGCAAATAATTCAACGGACAATGGCAAAAAATCAAGCTGTCAAATGTTAAAAAATTTATTTGGTGGAGAAGCAGTAACACTTTTTTCCTTTTCCTTCAAGATATCATTGCATTTTTGTCGCAATGCACTTTGTCCATAGTAATAAACACACTCTATTTCATCATCTCATCTTATATAGTCCAATGCTGACTCTATTTTTTGGTTGTTTTACATCTTGCCGCTTGGCATAACACTTATTTTTCCGATTTCAGAAGAAAGGTGATTGGGTATCAAGTCATCAGAGTGACAGTAACATGTGTATTGCAAAATACCAGGAGCAAAAGCAAAGGCAACGGCTTTGAGTCGTATCACATTTTAATTTTCTAAAGAAATTATGGAAAAAATTTATGAATGAATTGTTTCACTTTTTAAAGATTTTTCGAGTCAATATTCCAACATGAAAATCCTTCAACAATTTCTAGTAAGGATCTTTCCTCAATTCTAAATGAATTTTCCCTGAATATTTGTAAATTGAAATTAGATGGTGAATGCAAAATATCTGAAACTCTCACTCCTAAAATATCCTTTCCAACTGCAATGAAAATGATCGAATTGATATCAGAAACTTGCTGAAGAGCTGGATATTTACAAATCATATCTAATGATTCAAGTTTTGAGAATCGAACAGGACCAGAAATAATGTTGAGTTTCGGATTTAGAAATTTTCTGTCAGCATCCCATTCGAAACCATGGACAAACTCCAACAATGAAGGTGGAATAACCAAATTCAAATCATAATATTGCTTAATATTTCCGTCAAAATTGGATCTAAAAGGAATAGTTTCCTTTATCATTGCGACTATTCGATTGTCTAGAATTCTCTTATAGGGATTTTGTGTTTTAGGGAGAGGTGGGAGAGTTCTTATAAGAATCTTTCGTATTTCATTTTTGTCCAGTTCGCAACTCTCATCATTAAGTAATTCGTCCAACGGTGATGAAGAGGAAGAAAAGTTTTCTATCGAATCGTAACTGTTAGAAATGTTTCGTTTCATATAGGAATCCTTATCAATATGACAAGAGCTTATTGAACCATTGGATGAACGATGAAGAAGTGAACCAACACTCGAAGAAGCAGATCCCAAACAAACTGCAGATGAGGTAATTGCTGGCATTTTATTGTAAATAAAGAAATGAAATTGACACTTATTGATGTGATACTTTACAGATAATGAATAATTGTTCGTGTAAAGATACATCTTACAAGTATATTTTCATTTTATTAGTTTGAGAAATGAATGTGTACTATTTTCTATCCCAGCGCTTAAAACGAAGAGCCAGATAAATGGCAATTCTCATAATAATGAGCATTCCAAAGAGAATTAGGACATTGCCCCAGATTGGAATGTGATTGCTACCTTCAAAATAATAATTGAGGGCATCTTCTCCAGATTTAAAACAAGTAGAGGAGGTAAGTGTGGCAACAGTTTGATTCCAATTCAATTCCGAACATAATTGCTCTGTATATGGCTCAATAGATATTTGAGAGCTTCCATTGATAGGGATTGAAGTTCCATTTCTGAATGAGCAAATATCAGTCATGTTAACGGTAGAGAGGATCTTATTAGTAGAAGAGCATTCAAAAGACATTCCACTCAATTCGGCTTGTGCCAAAGCATGAACTGAATATCTGAATAAACTGGTATATGAGAATGGATAAAACCATCCACCAATTTGAGTATTTCTAATAAGGAAACCGCTGAAGCTCCTAAAAGATGAAAATAGTTATTAATTTGCTTAGAAATTATTAAACTAAACTTACATCCAAATTGTAATGACAACAGAGAGAATCAAGTTGCCAACACCAACAGACTCACAAAGAGCTCCAATAAACAAACCAATTGATTCACTCAACCACTGAACAAGAATCATAATTGCACAAAAAATAAAAAAGTTGCCTGGATTGTTCTGAAAACCAACCAACCAATAGGCACAAATTAAGTTGACAATTGGGAAAATTGCTTCAACAGGAATGTGGACAATAGTGTATGATGTGTAGTATGTGAGAGTGCTGTACAGATTCGATTCTCGTTCTCTTGTGAAGAGTAATCTCTGTTGAGGGAAGGTAGAAACAACAGATGTTGCAGGAACAATAGCAAAACAAGTAACAAGGAAAAATAAGGCAGAAATTCTATCTGTAATGCCCTGTTGATCTGCACTGAGCTTAAAGTAGAGAAGTCCACAAAATAGTCCCAGAAATACTGCTTGAACAAGTTCAGAAAGGACCAACAAAGGATCTCTAAAGGTGGATCTCAGATTTCTATAGGTTAAAACGAGTAACTTTAGAAAACCTTCAATGAGGATGGATTGAATATTTCTTCTTTCATCAGAGTCTGTGAGAGGGTTATCCAACACACTACCAGTACTAGTTTGAGAGGAATTATATTTGGATTTGTAAAATGAAGAGAGCAAATCAATCCTATTCTGAATGATTTCAAGTTGTTGTTCCATTGTCTTTTCTCCATCATTATCGATACAAATTTCAATACAAGATCCACTCTTTGCAACAACAGCTTCTGAAACAGAGGAGGTCATACTTTTTTCTTGTCTCAAATATGGATCCGAGACAATGGAAATAAGAAAATCAGCTGGATTTGTGTCTTCTGGAATTGGATAATCAATCTTTTTCAAATAACTTTTAACCTGTGAAACTGGGCCACAGTAAACAAGTTTACCCTTGGCAAGAAGAATCACATTATCAAATATGCCAAATAACTCTGACGATGGTTGGTGAACGGTGGCTACAATTGTCTTGCCTTGCTCATGTGCCAATCTCTGCAACTTTTTTCCAATTTCTAAAGAAGTATACGAATCCAATCCTGAACTATATTCATCCAACAATAGTAAATCAGGATTGTTGATCAATTGAATAGAAAGAGAAGTTCTTTTTTTTTGACCTCCTGAAGCACCCTTCTTTTGTTCAGTACCAATTTTAACATTTCTATGAGGATATAATCCAATATCATTCTCAACCTGGAAGGTTCTTTCGCTACACATTTTCCAAATATCTGACAACTTGTTACCCTCCTTGTGTTTGTACTTTAACAGAGAAGATTCTAACAGGATTTCATGAATAGTGTCTGTGGATAATAAAATATCATCTTGATAGACATAGCCTCCTTGTTTGTGAAACAACTTTTTGGTTAGGGGTTGTCCTTTGAAAGTGATGGTTCCAGAACATCCCTTCCTTACACGTTTAGAAATAATGTCAAGCAAAGAGCTCTTTCCTCCTCCACTCCCCCCAATTATCATCGTTAATTGTCCAGAGGGAATGGTGCATGAAATGTCAGACAGAATTTGTTTTTTCTTTCTTTTGAATCCAATATTCTCCAAAATCAAGGCTTGAGAAGCATTCGGCAATTCATGATGAAATTGCTGGGTTAAAAAAGCATCCTCCATTGACAATGTAGTACTAGTTGAAGATTCAGCAATTTGTAAAGCTTGTTGTGTTTGAAATTCGTTCATATTTGTCATTATAATATTTTGTTATTTCTTTTTCCATTAGTAATACGAGGAGGTAGGTTTGATTTTATAGCAAACAAGGCAGCCAACCATCTCTATCGAAAATAATGCTTTGATTCCTCTTGTGATTGGTCCTCGGGTTCTGAAAAATGATTGAAGTCCAATGTCCACTCCACTGTTCATTTTCAAAAAACCACTCCAACTTGCCGCCAATTTTTAAGAATCACATGTACCTTTTTTTAATATCCATCATCAGCAAGGTCGAATTTTTCCAAATCATCATCAAATTATTTAATAGTAATTTATATTATTAAAATATTGATCCACCATTTGTAGCACATTAATTGAATATCATCAAATTTTTGTTTAATTTTGTTCTCGTGTGTTTGTCGCTGCAATTCATGAAAAAAGATTTAAGAAACTATGATCGCACCCGAGTATTTTAGTTTTGGTCATTTTTTTTTTGAAAAGAAAAAAAAGGTAAATTGAATGGCGGGTAGCTTTTTGAAATTGAAACGTAACTAATTCAGCTTCGACTAGAACAATCTAAAGACAGATATCATTGTGAATAAAAATTTAAACACAGGAGTGCGTTTGTTACTAGACAATTAAGTGTGTGTACTGTTTGAATTGAGTAAGGTGAGTGAGGTTAATGAGTGAGGTTTCAATTTCAAATCTATTCGAAATATTAAAGCTGAAAAGAGAACTGCATGTGCAACTTTGGTGAAAACCAAATTTCTTACAGCAACTATTGTACGACAATATGACTTAGTTTTAGATTCTGTTCATGTAATTATGATTCAGTATAGAATTATTGATCTTTGGGGAAATAGTCTATCATTTAACACGTGAAAAAGAGTACATCCACTTCTAAGGGTCAGTAAATATCTTTGCACCAGTCAGTCAATGCTGGATAGAATTTGGTGTTGAGGTTTGATCTGTAACCAAAGTGCAAGATTATAATTTTCTGTGGTTTTCATTGGATTCACGATCAAAAAAATGTCAACAATTCATAGAATTGGGTTGTCAACAAGGTTGTTAATGATATTGTTGATTACAATCTTGTCAATCAATTCAATTGACTCATATCAACATTACAACAATATTTCAATATATTACAGTAGTGATATTTATATAGATCCATGCAATAATAACACAACACCTTATCCATGTTTTAACAAGGTATTAATACTTGACAATTCCCAAATATCTTTCTTTCGATCACAATATCAAACTCTCTTTTTATTCAACAGTTATTTGGATTTATGTGAAATTTACACAATACAAGATACAAGTTATTGTCTTGAATGGGAAAATTACACATTCAGTCCGTCCTTTCAAGACTATTGCATGTATTGTAATAAGGTTGACAATGAGTTGAGAAGAAAACTATGGAACGATTTCCCATTCATTCATCGAAATGTAATCAACAACTCATCAATGGAATTGTGCAAAAGTGAGAGAGCTACACCAGTGCTGACGAGTTTTATTGGTGCTAACTTTACAATTCCAGATATTTTGTGTTATTGTGAAAAGGATCAGTTTTGGGCGAGTGATTGTAATCAAGTGCATTCGTATAGAACTTTCTATGCTTTTCAGTATTTGATTGAGATATTTTCGTTCATTGTGTCGACTGTGTCGATTATTGTGTTATTAATACCAACAGTGTTGCATTTGAGAATATTTAAATGGGTGAGAGTGCACATTAAGAAATTTAATACCAAAATTAGAATTTTGTGGAATGGAAATGGAAATAATGAAGTGGGATTTTTAAATGATGATGAAATTTATTTGAAAAACCATTTGATTTGGTTCAATGTCAAGCATTTAGTATTATTTTTTAAAATAATAATTCCAATTACCATTTTAGTATATTCTATAGTTAGAACAGTTATTTTATTTGGATTTAAGGAATATTTTTCTGTAAGATATGTACAAGCAGTTGTATATTATATTACTTTATTATGTTTATTTACAATAACTATTATTTGGATGAATTTTGTTTTGAAAGAAAAGAAAAAACAAGAAAATGATAATTTGTTAATTTATTTAAGAATTGTTTTTGTGATTGGAATTGTATTACTATTGAGTGTTGCTATTGCATTCACTGCTTTATCCCTTTCAGGAGAATCTATGGGAAGTGGAATTTTATTGATAATTCTAGTTTCCATTTTTATAACTTTGAGCATCTTACTTACTATATTTGGGTTAAAATTATTTATTGATTTAACAAGAAGCAAAACGATTAAAGACCGAGCATCCTCGTTCAAATCATTGAAATTCACCAAATTTATACTTCTCATTAACATTTCCTTTATCGTTTTGTGTTGTTTCTTTTTGGCATTTGCTGTAGAGAACTTGACACAAGGTAGTTTTGAGAGAGGAACTGAATCACCAATGATATTTATTGTAATCATGGAGCCAATAGTCGAAATATTAATCATTTGGTTGTTATTGTTATTGACCTTTTACATGTCAAGTGTAAAATCAGTTTTAGATATTTATGAGTTTGTGTATTGGCCATTAAGAAGTTTAACTTGTAATTGTTTTGGAATAAGTTTGGAAAATTAATAAACTACTGTGGAGTGTTCATTCTAAGCAAGTTTTCTAAATATCATAATATACATATTTATTTAAATTGGAAACTACAAACCCTCGTATTCCTTTACTCACTGATAGCAATATATCTATCTCCCATATCATCACCATCCTCATCATCCTCATCATTAACTTGCACATCCCACTCATTATCAGCTGGTTGTGTATCTACAATAATTGGAAGTTCCAACAATCTGTTTCTCATAGATTTGCTAAGATAACAACGATTCATATCTAGAACCTCAAGTCCCATAAAATCTGTTGTCAAACCTCCTTCTAACTTGTCAATAAATTTTGAAACTCCCTTATCTGATAATGTTCCTAAGGAAATATCAATAATTTTCACTCTCTTTGAAATTGAGCTATCGAAAATATCACCACAAATCTTATCAATAGACTCATAGTTTCTCAAACCCAAATATTCCAATGATGGGAAGATGCCATTCTCTTTTGGACTTAATAATTTTTCCTTTAGGAGTTCTGGTTGAAAGTCAGCTCCTTGATTGCTTGTTCCCAAGAAAAGCTCTAAGTGTGCTAATTTTGGCAAATAAGCTGTGAATAAATTACGTAAGAAAACCTCACTCAATCCTGCGGAAATAAAAGTGATTGATCTCAAATTGTGATGAGAGAAATTGGCAGAGAGAGCAAGTTGGATTGACCCTTTTGACATCCAAAAATTTAATTTTGGCATGGCATTCAAAACTGGTGTAATATCATCAATGCAAATCCAAGAGACTTCAGCATCACTTTGATCGATATCTAAATAGTAGATACTTTTGATATTATTCAAAATTTCACTATTTTTGACGATCCAGTTTGAATATGTCTTTGGAGGAGTATCCATTGAATCTTCAGTATAACGACCAAAGTTGATTTCATCAAAGCTTTCAATATGTTGCTTGAGTAATCTCAATTGCTTTTTAAGGCCTCCCTTAAATGTTGGACCATTATTTTCTCCAGCATTGTCTTCATCAAAAGAATGACTGAAATTTTCACCATTCGTAATCTTGGCAGTTCTTAATGAGGAAAGTAAATTTTGATCGTAGGCATATCTAAACTTGATTGATTCCAATAAACTCAAGGTAGATGTGAATTCTTCCTTCTTTGCATTAGGATAGAATTGGAGAGCCTTTTCAACAGAAATTGATTTTCTGTTAACCATTTCCTTAAACTTTTCAAAATTTAAGGAGTATCTCTGTAATTTGTCTTCACTAATATTCACAGCAACATTTGCTTCCTGTTGTTGTTCTCCTTCAGTTGGCACATCGACAGGTCTATTATCTGAGTATTGCTCATCATGGAGAAGAGAAAAGAATTTGTATGGTTCTGACACTTTTCTTGTTGATCTAATGTAATTATTCATTGTTTGAATGAGGAAAGTAATGGTTGACTCATTATTTTCATTAGTAATCATATCATTGAAACGTTTACAAACTCTTGACAAGAGTAATAGTTCATCAATGGTTACATATTTGAAAATTGAAAATAACAAATCATCTAAAAGAGGAAAATTGGTAAATTTAACAATATTCACCACCTCACTCTCATCAATTTTTCTCTTTTTAGCGAGAGGTTGAAAGTCTAAATCATCTTGACCATCATCAGCTTCATCGTCATCATCTTCTTCTTCCTCTTCTTCATCTTCATTATCAAATGAATACTTGGTAGCAGGTTGAAGCTCACCCAATTTAACAGAATCCCAAATAAAATCCTCCTTCACAATGATTTTCTCCTTTTCCTTAGCGGCTGAAACTTTTGTTGTTTCCTCCTCAAATTCCTTTTCTATCAACACATCATATCACCATAATCATCATCAAAATATTATCAAATTATTAATAAATTGTTATCATTATAGTGCGCATCATGGATCAAAGTATTATTATTCAATTAATTATCATCATCATCAATAAATTACCTGTTGTAATCAAGTGAGTGACTGCCTTGGTAATGGAAGCAGCAGTTTTACCACCATACTTTTTAATTTCATTTTCAACTTCTTTCCGTCCCTTGCTTAGGGTACCAGAGATGCAAAATACCAATGAATTGAAAAGTTTCTTGTTGGACATTTTTTTGTTTCTTTCTAATTAGAAAGCTCTTCTCAGATTATCTTTGCATGGAAGGGTATAATAATAATTGTAAATTCGGAGATTGGTTCCTCCACCAATTTCTGGAAAAAAATTTGGCGCCATAAATTCTATTGGCCAATTCAACGGAGTTAATGAAGCAATCCTTACTAAACCAGATTCAAATTATTGAACTTTAGAGTCCAATACCACTCAACATTCGAAAGAACTTACAAAGTTTCAAAAAGAAGCAGAAAAAAATGCTGAATGTTCTTCCTCCCGAAAACATTCATCAAATTTTCAGCTATTTAGATTATTTTCATGATGTTTTTCGGCATCGAAAATTAGCAGTCCCCGATTTTAATATTATTCACGAATGGACCACTGATGATTTTAGTGCTACAATGGATTTGGAATATTCGGAAGACTTGTTAGATAACAACACTTCATGGGAACCTCTCTTTCTTACATGTAAATCATTTTATGAAGCCTTTGAACTGTTTCAGCCTTCAGAAATTAAAATACAAATGGTGAATGGAGAGAAAAAGAATTGGGCAAGATTTTCAATTGATAGGGATTATTTGCAACTAGTGCGGAGTCTTAAAATAATTCCTATTCATGATAACAAGCAGTGCACAGAGGTGTGAGATTACAAGATAGGAATTATGTGGAGAAGGCATTGGAAAGGATTATGAAAAGGTATGAAAATGTATTTGATCGAGTTGAATATGTCAACTGTTTTGCACCTTTGGGGAGGAATTATTGGACTAAGAGTGGAGTGAATTATAATTTGAAAAAGATTTTTAGAAATGTGAAATATCTAGTTTCAAATTATAGTTTAGCCCAAACTACTATCTCAAGTTTTCTTAATAGATCATTTTTTATTGAAACTGATCATATTGAACTCAATCACTACAATTCTATTTATTACACAGAGGAAAGGGAAATTGAGCATTTGAGTTTGGCTCAAAAATACCTTGGTAAACGATCATTTCACATAGAGATATTTCTTGCCAATTCAATATTTTATGAACGTTTTGATACTTGTAAATATATTATCAAAAATTTCAATATTGACATTGGATACTTTCAACATTTTTGGAATACTGTCTTTTCGAGCTTTATCAATATTCATGACAAGCATTTAGATATTTTACGTTTAATTTATATGAAATACAGATCATTTAGGATTTTTATTGCAAACATGAACAGCTTGAAACAGTTGAAAATGCTTGAAAAACATCAATTTATTAACTTTGATCTAAAAAGATGTTTGAACATTAGTTTAATCAAAGATTTATACTCTAGTGATATTGTTATGTCAAAATTCAGCAAAAAGTACAACATTAATTTTAACAAAATTGGAAAGTATGGTTTTTCATTGTTGAGCTTGGATGGAATTGACAGTTTTTATTCTTGTAAATGGGGCAGTCCTGA
Source organism: Naegleria gruberi (assembly GCF_000004985.1). Taxonomy (NCBI): domain Eukaryota; phylum Heterolobosea; class Eutetramitea; order Acrasida; family Naegleriidae; genus Naegleria; species Naegleria gruberi. The sequence goes on from NW_003163303.1 coordinate 220,578, forward strand.
TGTTTTTGGTGTGACACCTTTTATGCACAACTTTACCAAAGATATTTCACAAACTGTACAGCACATTATGATGAAGGATAATTTTGGAAATAATTTTTTACACTACTTGTTTTCGAATGATCAAAACAGAGGTCGATCTTATTTAGTAACATATTCGGACATTCGATTTGCTAAAAAAATTCCTAAAGACGTGTTACTTAAATTGGAACAAGAAGAGAATGATACAGGATTCACACCAGCAGAAATAGGTATTGCCAATGGGTGGAATATGTTCCAGTTTCAACCTTTACCCTCAAAAATATTCCGTTACAAAAGAATTGAAATGTTAAATGATAAGTTATCTCGTCCATTTGCACTATTAGATGGACTTGAGGTGAATATGGCTATACTAATGGCTGTAGGTTCTGGAAACAAACATCCACATTTGGATTATACTATATATCAGGATATCAATTATAGAGATGTAAATGGAAAGCACTTAATTCATTATTTTACTGAGTATGATACCAGTAAAATCTACAATGCCACACAAATTAGATCATGTCAGCAAATATTACAGACACCAGACCAAAATGGAACCATTCTGTTGCAGACATGCAATAATTGGTATGATCATTTATTATATGCAACTACTTGCTATTGGAAAGGTTCTCCTACTATCAACATTTCTGGTTACTTTGATAATTTAGGATTTAACAGGATTATGTATGGCATGTTAAAATTCACTTCTACTACTTTCAAATATCTCATTTCAGAATCTATTGTACTTGGATTTGATTACTCTAATGAAAATTATCCAAGACTATTCCATATTACCTTTCAAAATAAGGATGATAATATTCACTTTGAAATTGACAGTGGATTAATTCCAAGAATAACAGGAGGTTTTCAATGGTATGACGGAGAGGAAGGAGATGAATTTTCACACTTTGTAATCAGATTGTGTATTCAACAATTCTTGAAAGACAACCATTATGCCTTTCAGTCGGTGGTCAGTTGCTTGGTTGCAAGAGGATTGAAATTTGATGTTGTGAAAAATTCCAGAGGAAAGACAGCACTTGATTTACTGAACGAATTTAAAGAAAATAATCCTTCAATTGACTTGGGAAGTATTTGCAAACAGGTAACCAAAGGATCCACTAAAAAATCACAAGCGCTGGTTGAGTTTAAAATCAAACATACCAAATGCCCAGAGGAGGTAATTATTTCCCAAACAAATACTTCATTAGTGGTGAAGAATAGTTTTCTTTTATATTACCACGTTTCTATCAAAAGGAGTCTTTACTTTGCACAAAAAGAAATGAGCACCGATAACAAAGGAATGATTTCTCAATAATTTCTACTGAATAGATTATCAACACCTATGTCCTCCAAAAAACAAAGCAAAATCGTTATTGTAAATCAAATATCCTGTGCAACCACTGAATGTCAGAGAAGCTGTAAATCTAATTCTACCCATCATTTTTTCATTTTTCATTAAGGAAAGTAACTGCTTGAGGCATCCCCAAGCAATTCTCAATCTTCTTGGTCTTTCATACGAACAAAGCCATACTTGTGGTGGTTTGAACTGTATTTTCCATTGGTCATACATGTATGGTAAATAATTGCAACTGGTTGGTTGACTATCAACACATTTACCAATAATTTCCAATATCTGCTCATCATTGTCATTATTAAAAGCGTCATTCAGTGCATTGACAGTTTGAGGTTCATCCACCAGATAATTCCAACAAGATCCTATTGTAAAATATCCTGAACAATTCATTGCAGAGGTAGAATCATCCAATAATTGTGAGATCATTAACTTTTCATAAGTATTCGTATAGAAATAGTGAAGCATCTTTTTCCAGTTAATTTTAGGATTCGTCCTGTAGAATTCATCCAACACTCCAACCATCCACTCATTCCCACTTCCCAATTTTCTATATTTGGACTTGCAATTTTTAGGTAATCTCTCAATTAGCTTTTCCCAAACATTTTTCCTCACACAAACCACCTCCTCATCAATTTGTGTACTTGTGAAATGGTGATAATAGTAATTCAAGTCTTTCCAATTTAAATTTAAATGAAATTCTTTAAATTTTAAAAACCAAAAGTAACAAGAAAGAAGCAACGAATCGGAAGGATTTGCAATTATCACTTGACCATGATTTCTCGATATTTCCTGATGATGAAACAATATGGAGCCAAATTGACGACAAACTAAGCCAATGGGTAAAAGTTTTTTAATGGGAATAAATTTGAATATTTCCACAAGCAAGTAATCATCATGGAGTAGCAGTTGAGACATTTTTTGGGATCTTTCCACAACCTCCTTCAAACTGGAATAGCTGTCAAAAGTTAAAAAAGTGGTAGATATTTAACAGTTCACAGATTTATTGTGTGTTATGAGGAAGAAGTGCTGTTTGTAGTGTTGGAAGAAGTAGTTACTACAGTGAATGTATCGACAGATTCAAAAGTTGTTTGAGAAACTTTCACAGAAATTGTTCCACTTGTGGCCAAAGGTGGAACCTTAACTAATAATACTGTGCTATTGGCAGACGAAACTGTAGCAGAAACTCCATTAAACTTGACAATGTTATAAGTTGTTTGAGTAGAATTGAATCCACTTCCATAAATAACAACTGTAGAGTTGACACTTCCACTTGAAGGTGAAAAACTTTCAATTTTCAATTGACTGGATGTGTAAAATTTAACATAGAGACCAAAAGCAATGGCAACACCAATAAGGAGAACAATGGCAGCCAAGCAGCAGATGGTAGACACAACAGAACAAGATTTAGACGACATTTTTTGAATTATTAAAGTGAAAGAGTTTCGTATCGGCTTTTAATACTTGTTGGTAACAGTTCTGAGGGAGGAACACAAATATTGATGTTTGTTTCTAATAGACTTGTTCCAAACAATGTTTTAAATGTCCTCTTCCTTAATGAACTGTTTTCCGTTGCAGAACACATCTAAAAATGGATAAGTATCTCCGTAAAAGAATGCCTCCCTTGGGAATCGAACCCAAGACCTCTGTCTTACTAGGACAGCGCTACTGCCAACTGAGCTAGGAAGGCTTACGCTTCACAATGAAAAAGTTCTTAATGTATGTGTAACTCCAACCCAAATACTTTTGTTTAATAATCCTCGTCCGTCCTATTGTTCTCTACTCTTTGTGCACATCTTAGTTTGGCACTTCTACTCCTCACATTGAATTCAACTTCTGCATCATCAGGTATGATTGTTCCTTTTGTAATCTTTTTAAAGGAATCTTGGTTCTCTTTCATGAAATCTTTTGTAATACGATCTTCTAATGAATGATAGCTCACCACAACCAATCTTCCTGTTCCAATCTTTAAAATATCTTTGGATGCATAGAGAGCATTCTGTAAAGCACTCAACTCATCATTCACAAAAATTCTAATAGCTTGGAATGTCTTTGTGGCAGGGTGAATTCTCTTCTTTTTTCTTTCATGGAATGGTGTTATTTTTTCAATTAAATTTGCCAATTCAAGGGTGGTCTCAAAAGGTTTTACATTATTTCTATAATCTACGATAGCTTTAGCAATACGATATGCCTTGTCATCCTCTCCAAATTTTGTAATCATTATTCTCAAATCGAGTTCACTCATATTATTCACTACATCTCTAGCTGTTGGACATTCATCATCCAATGGGTTCATTCTCATATCTTGAATTAAGGTTTTAGTTAGAATCAACATATCAAAACATACCAAGTGGACCTTCTCTAAGGAAGGAGAAACCTCGATGCCCTTGATCCAATTGCATTGAAGAAACTCCCAAATCAAACACTATTCCATCAATCACATTACTTGTATCTGATTTTAATTGTGGCACTATTTTTTCCTGAACCACTTTCTTAATTTCTCTAAAATTGACACAATGCACTTCCAATCTCTCCTTTCCAAATTCTTCATGTATCAACTTTTCATTCTCCTTAATGGTAGGATTATTGTAATAATCAGTATCAATTCCAATAACTTTACATCCTGGATAAGCTCTCAAAATCTCTCTCGTGTATCCACCAGCTCCAAAAGTTGCATCAATGAATAGCTTTTTCCCTCCACTGCTACTACTACTTGCACTACGGTTAGTGATCATCTTTTTAGAATGCTTTGATTTATCCAAATTCTTTCCCTCCAGAAGAGCACAACACTGCCTAACCAATACAGGCACATGGCTCTTATAATTAGAATCATCACTTTTATAATTTTCCAAAATATTATTATTATTATTTGTATCATTATTAGTATTTCCATTAAATTCCAATGAGTCTTCGGAAGAATTTACTGATTTTATCTTCTTGTTCATTAACTTCTTAGAATAGGAACAATAATTTACAGCAGGAGACTTTCGGATCATCATTAAAGAAAATGATGCCACCACCGAACAATAATAATTTAAAACTCCCTTCCTAGCACCCTCGCCACCAATCATCATCATCGTTGATGAAAACATTTTTTTAATTTGTATTATTTTCTCAAATTACTACTTATTAATTACTTGAATAATTCCACAAATTCATTCTTTCCATTGTTCTCTTGTTTGTCTACCACAGCCATTGACAATTCTTAATAGGATATTTGAAGAAGTACTTCTTAGACAAAGAAAGACCTTTTGTTTATATGAAAGCAAAAACATCCAACCAGCTCCGTGAAGTTGTTGGCCTTCAACAATCTCATTTGGTACCCATCCAAATGTAAAATGGTTTCTGTTTCTACTTTGACACAACCACCTTCATGTGCTCAAAAGACCTTTCAACTGTCAGCAAAGAAGAAAAAAATTAACGACACATCTTATTACCTCGGACAACAACAATAGCACATCAATAAGAATGCCAACATTTGTTCGTCGTCTGGTCAGTAAAAACAAGAAGAGACTCCAGGAGGATAATTTTGATCTCGATCTTAGTGAGTATTATTATTCATATATTCGAATAATGGATTATTTTAACTGTTTTTGTTGTTATTGATGAATAATATTAATATTCAGCCTATATTACCGATAATGTTATTGCTATGGTATGTGATCAATTGGTTCTTTTTCTAATTTTCATTTCTTTTCGATTGTTCTAAACCTTTCGAATGTGTTGTCAATCAATCGTTAATATTTTTGAACTTTGAATTATAATCATCTCTTTACTGCTTGCTAATAACAATTATTCATCATGATGTTTGATTTTACTTTCTCAACATTATTCTCATCACAAAATAATACATCATATTCGAAACCTTTCAAATAGGGTTTTCCAAGTGAAGGAGTAGAATCAATCTATAGAAATCCACGTGATGAAGTTGTTGATTTTCTCTCTACAAAACACGGAAACAAATATAAGGTTTATAATTTGTGTTCCGAAAGAGATTACAATGATGAAATATTCGAAGGGAGAGTGGGTATGTATAATATTGTGAAATTCAATGTTTTTTGATCTTTTTTAGCTCGTTTCCCATTTGATGATCACCAATCTCCATTATTTGATTCGGTTTTGGAATTTTGTGTCGATGTTCATGAATTTTTGAAGGATGGAAAGAATAATGCTGCTGTTGTTCACTGTAAGGCAGGAAAGGGAAGGTATGTAACTGTTTCTATTATATCTTGGAGAGTTCTAAATAACTTGTGTGTTCGTGATTACTATGTGGACTTGGTATCTGATACATATTTGTGGTGTGGTGGAATATTAATCTGAATTTTTTGATATCATGAACAATAGAACTGGAGTAATGATTTGTTGTTATTTATTATTCAGTCAAACTTGTAAGACAGCTCTTGATTCTTTGCATTTCTATGGTGATAAGAGAACTAAGGATGCAAAAGGTGTGACTATTCCATCTCAGAGAAGATATTGCTACTATTTTGAACAATATTTGAGAAATCAATTTGCATTGAGAGGATCTGTTAAATTACATCGTGTTACATTGAGAGAATACACAAAATCCAAGTATTACATTACAATTAAGAATTTAAAGAGAGAGGAAGTTTTCAGTTCAAAACAAGATCAAAATGTAACTTCAAGTGATGATAGAGTTGTTATTGATCTTAAGGAACCAATTGAATTAACTGGTGATTTCAAGGTTGTTTGTGTAAAGAATGGAGTGAATGTATTGAAATCTAATAATTTGTTACACTGTTGGTTGAATACAAGATTTATTACAAACTTGGTCAAGAATACAAGTCCTGGAAATGGTATGGGTGTAAATGCTTATCATAATTCCCTCGATGAAAAGATTCCACTCGTGAAAGCTATCAGTTTGGGATTACATGCCAAGGCAGAAGAAAAAATTGCACCAGAAAATGATGAACGACTTAAGAATGGTAAATTTGTAACAGTTTCATTGACAAAGGATGAATTGGATGGACCACATTCTGACAAAAACCACAAAACATTCTCTGAAGATTTCCAAGTTGACTTGACTTTTGAAATTTGTAACACTGATAAGGTTGAAGATGATTCCTACTTGCTAGGATTAATACCAAAAGAGTTCTTAACAGACCAATCAAAGAGACTTTCAGTTGGTGCCTCAACAAGAAGACAATCAGCAGTAACCAGAGGTTTAATCATTGACAGTCATGATGATGATTCTGTCGATATTATTGATGAAACTGCAACTACACCTCCAAGCACTTCATCCTCAGTGGTTGTGTCTAATGAGCAACAAACTCAAAATGAATCACAACAGCAACAGGGCACACTTTTCCAATAATCATCTTCCTCCTCTTCTGTTTATCAAACAACACACTTATTTTTTGTAAAGTACTTGAAATTTTGTTTGCCAATGTCTGGTAGAACAAAATGGCGCCATTTTGACCAACAATTTAAAATATTTTCGTTTTAAAAAAATAAAAAAAAAACGAACGGCTTTGCTCGTCTCATCCACACAACAAAATGCCCAAAGAACCATCACATAGTCTAGTAGTATCGGATGCCAAGTTAAACGAGCTATTAAACGATACGGTGTTTGTGGGTTCTGATCGTGAAGCTCAAAAGAATAGAATCAAGAATGGAGGTAGGTTCTTTCTATTAGTATTTTCGGAAAATATAATCAACTTGTTTTAAAAGATTTTAATTACTTTAAAGTGGACCAACTTAAAGCAATGATCAAGTTTTTGAGAACAGAATGTAATCGTTACGATTTATCACTTCAAGGAAAAAAAGCCAACCTTGTAGATAAACTAAAGGATGCCTTCTTCAATTCTTCACCTTCGGGGGGTAGTGGTAGCAGTGGCTCTGGATCATCATCTGGATCTTCTAAACAAACAGCCAAAAGGACGTCATTCACCACAATATCCAATGCTATCAAATTACAATCAGCCACTGATGAAGAACAGAGACTTTTAAGAGAATTTAATTTGGACAAAACATTGAAAGGAAGAATAGATCCGCACCAACAGGTAGAGCAATACTTGTATGTCAAAGTTTTCCATCAGGGGTTAGCATCATTCTCATTTGATTTGGATTTATCTGAAGAGGAATTTCAAAAGTTGACGTCACAAAATTATCAAATTAATATCCACTATTTTACTCACGATATGGTACCTAGAAACTGGAATAATGAACACCCAATTTTCTTTAATGGACACAAGTTGGATAACCCTGCCTTGAACAGAAAAATAGCTAAAGGAATGAAAAAGGAAGTACTGATTGTGTCTACTCCTTTTGTTATTAAAGGAGAGTACGCAAAAGTAGGTGTAAATCGAGTAGACATCAAGGCTGGCCCTTATAGTACTATGGATGGAAGACTAGTTGTAAATTTTTTGAAAATGCAAAAGAGTGAGGAGTTGGTTCAATCAATAGTATCTAAATCAACTGTAAAACATAACCTAGATTTGGACAATGAAAAAGTCTTGGATATTCTATTGGAAAACAAGATAAAGTATGTACCAGTAACATCAACAAATGAGTCAATAATAACCTTTGATGACACCAGTTCAAAGACAATAACACCAATAACAGAGCAAGAGAAAAAGAGTATTGAGACACTGTTAAAAATTGTGGGAACAGAGACACCAATAAGCAAGCACGACGATATGATTGATGAATTGGAAGGATGTGATGAAATAGTACCACTCAAAGACCCTCTTTCACTTTGCAGAATAGAGCTTCCAGCAAAAGGAAAATTTTGTGTGCACAAATCTTGTTTTGATTTGGTTGGATATTTGGATTTTGGAGCGAGTTCGAAAACTTATAATTGCCCAAGATGTGATAAGCCTCTTCCTTTCGATCAGCTTATTATTGATCCTTTAATGCAAAAAATATTGTCGAGTGTCAGTCAAGATGTGGACAAAGTTCTTGTGAGGCATGATGGTAGTTTTACAGTTTGTGACGATGCTCCAAAGAAGAAAATTGCAACACCAGCTAAACCACCAATAATAGCTGACATTATTGATGATGATGATGAAGATGATGTCATTCCTCATAGCGCTTCTCCACCATTCATGATTAGTACTCCTCCACCTCCAAATTCTATATTGGCAACAAATACAGCCTCAACTCCTCAAACTCTTTATCCACCTGTTTCTCTTGCTGATCTTTCCAGGTTTTTCTCTCCTTCCCTTACCCCTACAAGCAACTCACGTCCAAGTTTAACACCAAGTACACCAACACTCCAAAAAGGTACTCCTACTACTACTAGCAACCCATCTTCAAACACGAATGTCAATAGTTATGGTCTATCTGTTGATGATGCTATAGAGATTGATTAGAGGAATTTTATCATTATTGAACTGTTTAAATATTGGTAGTGATAATAGTAATTCCAAAATATGATTCCCTTAAACGAAGGATTGGATCCTTATTAATGGTACCATTACTAGTCGATTAAAAAAACTTCACAGGTTTGAATAATAATATGGATTATCCATCTTATTTCCTTATTCAATAACGTAATCCACTTGTCAAAATAGTTGTACAGCTTTCATAAAGTTTTTTGCCCGCTAAATGTGCTCACCCAATGAAAAGCTTTGATGAACAGTCATGGACAACCAATTCTTTCCAACGATTAATAATCCCTCAATCTTTCAATTTGATCGAACCAATATTCAACTAATAATAACATTGTACACGTAAGCAATATTATCAGAAAGTGAGCGTATTAATCATAATTGTCCTCATCCTCTTACAGGGTCAAAAGTCAATAATCAACAACCAACACATTCCACTACCATTAAATGTAAAACAAAGTTATTATGAAATTAAACTATCAATGAATTACCAAACCACCAAATTCTGTTGAGATTTTGCTCCACGCTCTCCTTTGTTGGGTGCCTCCCAGGTTTGCAAGATCAATTTCATCACCCAAACAAATAACACCAACGAAAAAAATACAACACGATTATTGTGTAAATTTTTGATTACCACCCATTCTATCATCACACACAAACCGAAAAATTCAATGTCCTCTCCAGCCGAATACACTCCAACTGAATCTGAAAAGAAGTTCTTGGAGGATCAAACCGATGTTGAAACATACAAAACACAAGAAGGAACTTATAGCGATGATCCAGAGGATGAATACTTGAAAGTTAAGGACAGGGATGATTCCTACAATTTGATTTATGAATTTTTAAAACAATTAACTCCTCAAACTGAGTTGTGGAGAATTTCCGTTCCAACCTACATTTTGCAACCACTCTCTCTTCTTGAGAAAATTTCTCACTACTCTTCTCCTAATAATACTATTGAAAAGATTAATGAAGAAGAATCAGCTGAAAAGAGATTTATTTCTATTTTGGCTTGGGTTATCAGTAATTGGAGAACCATCCCAAGAGCCGGTATGCAACAAAGTAAGCCATTCAATCCAGTTTTGGGTGAAATTTTCAAGTGTGAATGGAATCACGGTGCTGCAGATGATAATACCAAGTTCTTGGGAGAACAAGTTTCTCACCATCCACCTGTTTCTGCATTCTGTTGTCACAATGAAAAGCGTCAATTCACATATACTGGTTATGTTTTCCCAGTTACTTCATTCTCATGGAACTCTGTAACAACCTTGATGGACGGTGAATTCAAGATTGATCTTGGTAAATTCAATGAAGAATATATTGTTAACCATCCTCCAGTCAGTGTTAGTAACGTTTTGTGGGGAAATACTGTTATTGAAATTTATGATTATCTCAAAATTAAATGTCCACAAAGCGGATTCTATGCTGATATCTACTTTGATTACGGAAAGGATAACTACTTGAGTGGATACATTTATGATGCTGAAGGATACAAGAAGCATTGGATTGAAGGAAAGGTTAATCAATCTGTTCAAATTCAAAATTACTCAACAAGTGAAAAGTCAACCTTGTATGATGTTGCTACATTGACTCGTCCAACTAAGATTATTAAGCCTGTTGCTGAACAAGAACCAAGAGAATCAAGAAGAAATTGGCACAAGGCAGTTCATGCTTTGAAGAATGAAAAATTCGAAGATGCTCAACTTGAAAAGCACATTGTTGAAGAAAGAGAAAGAGCTTTCAGAAAGGAAAGAGCTGAAGCTGGTTTAACTTGGACACCAAAATATTTCAAATTGGAAGGTGAAAAGAAATGGGTTATCAAGGATAAGAATGTATTGACACAATAATTTTATCAATGCAAATTGTACAAATAATTTGTATCACATTTTCAAAATGTAAAATAGTAATTATAATTTACAGAAATAAATATAATTCGTTGTGAATTATTTAATAGAAGCAAGTTGATCTCTAATCTTTGATAGACCTTTAAGCATTGTAGATAAAGTTTCCTTATCCATTTCAAAATTAACTTGTTCAGTCTTTGGCATGACACCAACAACTTTGGATGGATTTTGTACATTCAATTGGATAACAACACTTGGAGCAGACATTTTTTGGATTACATTTGATGCAGTGCTCAGATCTACTCTCCATTTCATATCTACTAATTTTGGTAAACCAATTTGTGTATTAATTGCTTGTTCCTTCCAAACATCATAAAATTTGAGAATTGTTCCTGCAACTAATTTCTTTAAATTATCGTGTGATGTGAATGAAGTATCATTATCTGTAAATAATTCTGATGTCAAAATTGCTTCAGGAGTATTTAATTGATGATATACACAATATTGAATAACATGAAGAACTGTGGATAATAATTCCTCAATCACATCATGATAATTAACTTGTTGATTTTGCTGTAATTGTTCCGCAACCGATTCCACAAAATCAGAATTAAATCCGTCAAATCTAGTTTGATAAACTCTAACAAAAACCTGTTCCACAAAAACCTTTGATGGAGCTTGCAATAATAATAACAATGGTGTGAGTTTGATGGTTCTTGTATTGTTGAAATGTCTCATTTTTTTAATAAAGATTTTTTCGGATCAAGAAATATTTATTTATTAATTAATTTCTAGTAGAAATTGAGTTAATCTTTTTAATATTGGCCAATTGAATTAGTCAAATATTTTCAAACATTTATTACAAACATAATTGAGAATTATCAATTTGATAATAAATTAATATTTGATAATCAATTATGTAAAAGTATTCTTAATAAATTAATTTATTTTCTAATCACAATTTACATTTCTCTTTTGATAACATCTTCTTCAAAATCTATCAAAAATACAGTATAATCCTTGTTTTCAGTCATGGCAACTCTTACTTCAGCTCTCTAATTGATCCACACCACAATTGATAAGAATTGAAATATTGAAATGAGTACTTACAAAATCAGCTGCATTCAAAGCCCCTTTAATGATACCTGCACTGAAATAGGCACATTGCACATTCATATCTCTTGGTGGAGAAATGAATTTAGTTTCTAATGGTTCCTTCTCATAGATCATGTCTGTAATTATTAAATAATATTAAACTATTAAAATAATCCAAAATATTCAACACCTACATCTTGTAATAATCTTATTTTCTCCTGGAATAGCAGCAGCTTTTTCAATTGTTGTAACAATTCTTCCAAAAAGACATTTCCACATTGTATTTCCAATAAATCCCAACATGTTTGGTACTTTAATTTCTCTCTTTGAATTTTTATCTCTCAAAACACATAATTCAAGTAATCTTTGTCCGATCGGCATTCCTAATTGTAATAATCTTCATCAATACACAAAATCATTAAATTTTTAAATTCCAATCATCCCCTCACTATCAACCTACTTTTCATGCAATTCATTTACATCATTTACTCTTGATTGGCAATATTGTACAACTTCCGCAAACAGGAAAGAAAAGGCAGGCTCGCTCACCTCCTTTTTCTGTCTAATTAAATTTTGATCAAGAATATTTGGAGCATAATCTTTCTGTGGATAGGTTGGTGAATTTACAGTTGGTGAATTAACGATCGGGCTATTGGCAGGAAATGATTGTGTTGCCGTCCCGAAATTTGTTGTTGGTGTTTGACTATTCGATGGTAACATTTTTTTTTAAAATTAAAAAAAAATTTGAAAAATTAGAAATTTTGAAATATAATATAATAAATAATTATTGTAGAGACATCTATTTTGAGAATGGAATTTGATTCAGTGCAAGATAATGCATCTATGGAGCTGCATTCTTATTAACAGAGATACAAATTGGACAATATTCAAAGAGAAATGGCTTTTCGAAAAGAATGCTACTAAGGACTGGCAACTCTTTCCTTATGAAATCTTTTTTTCTCATTCTCAACCACCTAATATCAACCCAAACCATCAAACGTTACGAATCATCCATTCAAAAAAACAAATTTATCCACACACACAAATTCAAATCAAAAAAAACCGCTACATTTTTACGCTTTCTTTTGATGCATTTTTGTGTTCGACTTGTTGCTCCGTAAATCAACCAACACACACACACATATACACAGGATGAAGATTACCATCACCCGATATTCAATCTCAAAGAAGGAGAATGAGAATGATAAGCAATATGTGGTAGGTTTTTATATTTTTCCAATGGAATCCGATGATGATGACGATTTGTTGTGGTATTTGTTGATTTTTTAGTTGTATCATATTACTGTAAATTATGATGGAGTTATTTGGGAAATTGCGAGAAGGTATTCCGAATTTGAAAAGTTATATATTGCCTTGTCGAAAGTGATTAATACTAAAAAGTTTGGCAAATTTCCAAAGAAGGTGAGTTGCAGAGGAGTTTAATTGGAATTTCTGATAATTGTCATGTTTAGTATTTGACTGGAAATATGAAACAGGATAAGATTTTGGAACGTCAGAATGATTTGCAAAATTATTTGGATAATTTATTGAGTGAACCTCTTGTTCCTAATTTGCAGGAAGTTTTGGAATTCTTTGAGGTCAATAAGCATTGGGAAGAAATTAAGAATTTTGCAGCTCTTGCCTCTACTTCTAGTAGTTCAAATATTGCCCCACCTGTGGTTTATAACATTGATAATAATAATAATTTGAAAATCACAATTGACCATAATTTAGAACATTTAGTTTATAATGTTATTGATTCACCAACTGTTGCTTATCAAGAAACCGATTTTGATGAAGCTCCTCCAGTTGTTGTTGGTCAACCATCGAGACAGAGTGTTGAATCGAGACCATCTACTGAAAAATCAGAATCATCCCTTCAGGAATTTAACACACAATCTCTATTTGTAGCCATTCGTGATCACAATCCAAAAGATGAAACTGAATTGTCTTTCAAAGCGGGAGATGTCATTGAAGTGATTCAGAGAGGATCTTGTTCTTGTTCGGAACAAGATTGTTACTGGTATGGAAGAAATACAAGTGAAACAGGTTCACAACAAGGGTTCTTTGATGCCAGATGTTTGGATTTGGGCACTTTTAAACCAAAAGCATTCTCTGTTTTAATGACTGATGCTTACAATTCTGATGAGTCGATACAAATTGATGGAACAATCAAGGTTATTGAAATTGACTATGAAGCTGAACGTGAGGATGAAATTAGTGTAAGAAGAGGACAAACTGTTAAAATCCTTCCAACTTCAAGACAAACTAGAAAGGGATGGAAATTAGTTGAGATTCTCTCTGAATCATGTCAAAGAGTTTCTGAAACTGGCTTCATTCCAACAGAATATTTAATGATTCTTTAATTTATTTCGAGTTAAAAAGACAACAATTTTGAAAATGTAGTTATAAAAATCCTTAACAATTTAATTTAATATTAAAAGTGAGACAAGTAATCTGAACTACTCAAATATATTGTCTTGTAAGTCAACTTAGAACTTTAACATCAAAATTACAGAAATTAATAATTGTCAACAATATACTGTTAAGGTATAGGTATTAATTGCTAATATTTTTTAATGGCAATTTGTTATTCTACACTACAGTAAACTATTATTGTCAACTGTACATGCAAATATGCAAGTATTATATTTGATTACATTCAATCTCAAGATTCTCCATGCAATATTACTGAAAAAGTAACTTCATCAACTATTTTACATACTTACTCTTTTAGAAAAGTTACGCTTGCATCTACCATATGTTATCCCTCACTTCCATTTTACTTTTTTATGTTTCATTTTGAAAGTTACCGAAACTTGTTGCATGACCCAACACAATACCGAATGGTAAATCCAAATCTCATTCAAACACTCTCCAGTCATTAACACAATCCTCTTCTTACGGGGGTGGTCATTTTCCATTATTCGAAGCTTGACCACAAACAGTGTTTAACTTCAATAATTAGTCAATCCACCCGCCCTCAACTACCGTCATTACAACAGCATTGACTTTCCTTAAATAAAAATATTTGACCATGTCAAGACACATCAATATTTTGTAACTCTTTAAAAACCCACTCAACCGAACACTAAACATTTTCACATCAAGAAAAAAAAACATGAAAAGCATTGCTGTACTTTTATTTGCATTCCTTCTTGGTTGCGTTATTGCCCAAGCTAAGAAGAATACCCAACCAGTCAACCCAAATGGTTCTCTCGTTCAAGTTCAAATTATTTCTAGACATTGTGATAGACTTCCAAGTGCTTCATCAAAGATTCCAGCCGACCCAATTGATTGGCAATTGGTTTCTGGTTTGGCACTTGGTGATTTGACTGGTTTAGGTCAACAACAATGTAGAGAATTGGGTGAACATTTACGTGAAAGATATTTGAGCGAAGATGCTTCTAGTAGAATTTCTGGAATTACTGCCAATTACAATGCTTCAATGTTCTCATTCAGATCTACTAATTTTGATCGTGCTTTGAATTCCATGCAAACTATTGCTTTAGGTTTGTTCCCTGATAAGACAGGTGACAGAGCTACTGTTAATTATCTTGCTAAGAATGATAAGGGAAAGAAAAAGTGGGCTCTTCCACATGGTCAACAAGCTGTTCCAATTCACACTGTTGCTGATGATTATGAAAATTTATTGTTGGGTTTCACTTATTGTAACACTGTTCAAAAGAGATATAACACTGCTTTTGGTACTAAGGCTTTGGCTTATTTGAATGCTAATAGAACTTTTGTTAATCAATTGTACACTGCTACTGGTTGGACAACTGGTGATTTGACTATTTCCACTTTGATTGATTTGTTGATTGTTCAAAAGGCTCACAATATGTTGAATATCAAGTGGGTTAATGATAACTGGACTCAAGTTCTTAAAATGAGAGATGACGTCTTGTCATTGTTATATAGTTATGATGTTATGGGTAAGGAAGGATCAAGTGTTTTGATTCAAACTTTGATTGAAAACATGAACTCATTGAATAAGAAGTATATTCACTACTCTGCTCACGATTCTACTCTTCAAGCTCTTACTGGTTCATTGAAATTGAATCAAGATTCTGATTATGCCTTCTTGGGTGGTCAACCAAATTATGGAGCTCACATTGTTGCTGAATTGTATCAAACTGCTGCTGGTAACAAGACTGTTCGTTTCATGCATGGTAATCAATTCGATTCTACTTCATTGACTCCTTTGATTTTGAAGAATTTGGGTTGTCAAACTGAATATTGTCCATTGGAAACTTTCACTCAATTGACTTCTCAATACTCCACCACAACCAATTGGTGTGTTGATTGTGCCAATAAGGGTAAGGTTGTTTGTGCTCCATACTTTTTGAGTGTTGTTACTCCATGTACAACTTCAACCAACTAAATAAACATCTCCTTCCATTTTGGTAAAAATGCAATTGCTTACATTCTTTAATAATTATTCGATTACAAAGTTTCATCATCATGCAACAAATCTATTTGGCTGGATCTTCTTGTGATCACAAACTCTCCAAAACAAGCTTTTTCAGCGAACATTACCAAATTAAGAACTTGCTCACGCTACGGGAGCGAAAATGAAAAAATTATTTATTTAAAAAAATAGAGTTTCATCTTTATTACACTCTTTACAACTCTCTTGATTTTATTGGAGAGTATTAAAAAACGTTGTGGTGGTGGATTTTGTGTGATTTTTGGAAAGAATTTGTGTGATCGGAACGATTTTGATCAAAGGAAGTTCATTTAATCATCATCACAATGAAGAATTTCTTTAGAAAGAGTACTCGTTTGTCGAGTAATGAACAATCAAATAATAATAATAATCAGAATACTTCTCCAGTTTCCTTGTCGAAAGGAGATTCGAGTAAGGATCTCACAGCAATAGCCTCAACCTTGAGTTTACCAAGAGAGGCTACAACATCAAATACGAGTGGTGTATTGTCACCATCTTCTAATTCATCATCATCGGCAGCATCCTCCTCATACTCCTTCTTGCTTCCTACTGCAGAAAATTTAACTAGAGAACCTCCTTGTGGACTTGAATTATTTGAATATAATAATGGTGATATTTATGATGGTGAAGTTAATCAGAAGGGATTACGTCACGGATCGGGAACATGTAAATTTTCAGACAGTGCAGAAAGAGAGTTTCCTCCATCGTTAAGTTTTATTTCGCAACCTGGTCTTTCATCATTCACAGGAAAGTGGTTTTGTGGACAACCTTGTATTGGTATGTGTTGTTATTGTGATTTTATGTGAAAATAACATTGATCAATTTGTGAAGATATTCAAGCCGTAATTCAATACGTAAATGGTGATAGATATTGTGGTGCTGTTATGGGATTTACGGAAGAACTTTTAGAAGAAGCATCAATTTTGTCAGAATATTATTATTCAAATTATACACCGTCTTCATCATCTAACAGTAGCTCTCTCAAAACCCCAAGATCATCAGTTTCATCTACTTCTCCTTCCAACAATTCTCCAAGTGCTCCACCAAAGAAGAAAAAGAATCCATTCTCATTCTCCAGTTCAAGTGAAAATAATAATGATTCCCTCTTTGGAAAACCAGCTTCTTCATCTGATGAGGGTCTTCCTTATATTATGAAACATGGTGAAGGTGAATTGCACTACCTAGATGGCTCAAAATATAATGGAAGTTTCAGAAGAGATGTTCGTGAAGGATTTGGAGTAATGATCGACACTAAAAATGGAACTGAATATTATGGAAATTGGAAAGATAATGAAAAGGAAGGATTTGGTACCATGATTTTCAATGATGGTACTATCTATGAAGGTGATTGGAGAGGAGGAAAGCAAGGACCAAAAGGAGTTCTCAGATTACCAAACGGTGACAGAATTGTTGGAGAATGGGATGGAAACAATATTAAGAAAGCCATTTTTGAAAAGGGGTCTATTCAAAATGTAAAGAGCAAGTGTCCAACTATGCTCCTTAGAGAAGAAGTCAAGAAATCTGAAAAGAATGACAGAACTACCTCATTTTCACACGTCACTACTCCAATCCTTGCCAAAGAAGACCTCGTTACTCCAAGGAAATGGGACGGTCTCTTCTCTATATTTGCCAATAGTATTGAAATAGAGAAGGAAAAATATGCAAATGGTGTCACTGCTAAATGCATTGAAGAAAAGAAAACTCAAGATGGAAGCATTTCACCAATTTCCAGAAAATCAATCCAAGATGCCCTTCAGAATTATCTGGACGATTCTATGGCTCGCAAATTATCGAAAATTACAATTGATAATGTGACTCAAATTTCACATGGAGATGAGGCCCCTATTTTTGGCGTTCTCTCTACAGCCACCAACGATCACGTTCTCTCAAGAATTATCGCCAAGTTTGTTAACCTTTTCAATTGGAAATATCACCAAAGTGATATCAAATCGACAGCTGCTGCCAAACATCACATTCCTCATGCATTGGATGACTTCGTAAGTAATTTATTAATACTATTTTCCTGAACTAACCATTGTAGCATTCATTTGTTATCTATATTTTTGAAAAAACCTGTCACATCATTGGTAACGACTCTGTGGCTGTATTTGGTCACAAGAAACTTCTATACCATCTTAAAGATCACATACTGAGCAGAATTTACAGTACTCTTTTTACAATTTACAAATTCTGTGTAAGTTTTTAATTTCATTTTGCTTATTACAATACTGTATCAGTATCACGAACAAGATAACATGTATAAATTCAAAATGCTTGCCCTTTCATCCATCTCAATGAGAGAACTTGGTGTAAAGGATGGATTTATTCCAACTGATGAAATGGGACTTTTTGAACCATACCAAGATTGTATCAAAAAGTTGAGAACTCTATCAACCAAATTCACAACAGCCCATGAAAAGTTTGAAATTCTCGTTGAGGTTGGTAAAGAACTCGTGACAGCTATTGATTTCATTGAGGAAAAGAAGAGAGGTAAAATATCTGATAGAGGTGCTGATGACATGTTACCAGCTTATTTGTACATTTTCATTCAAGCTCAAATACCGAATGTATATAGTACCTTCAAATTCCTTTTAGATTTTATGGATGAAAAAGTTCAAACTACTGAACAGGGTTATAGATTTTCTGTCTTTGAAAATGCAATTCAATACATTCCAATGATTGACTCATCTATTAGAGATACAAATGGAATACTTGTACCAACATTCGTTTTGGAAGACAGATTAGAAAGTTGTCTCAATAAGATTAAGAAGGAAGCCAGAGAACACGGAGAAGCACCAAGGTTATTGTGGATTAGCTCAATTTTCATAGTTGTAGGAAGCACCTTGTCTGAAATTTCTCAAAGCTCAACAACATATCAATCCAATAATCCAACTCCAGTTATTCCTGTCCTTCATACACAACACCGCGACTTGTTGAGAAGATATTCCAAGTATGCTGAAAAGATACTCAAATGTGTCTCATTAAGCTTGGAAAGTACTGATATTGATAGTAGTGAAATCAAACAACAATACTCACCAAAAGAAGAATTTGAGGAAGATTGGACGCCACTTCAAAAGAAGAAGGCTGAAGAGCCTGTAATAGTGACAAAGAACTTTAATATTACTGTAGATCAAATTTATCCAAGCTACATTTATTTCAAGATGGCCAGAAAACTGGAAGAACTGATAGAAGAGCACTAATTGTACCATAAAAAATATTCAATGATTTAATGTAAAATAATTAAATTACAAGGTTGTCTCCAATTTTGGATTGGTTTGCACTTTCCAAATTCCAAGAGTATAGAACATTCGTACCAAGAACAAATCTCTGGCCATACCAATAATTCCTGAAATATTGACCTTACTACCTTCAATTTCAGACCAGTTGACAGCATGTTCATGAATAGGAATATTCAAAGAATTGCAAATATGAATGAGATCAATATCGAAACACCATCTATCAATTTTCATATTTGGTAATACTTGTCTAACAGATTCTCTATCCATCAATTTGAATCCACACTGTGTATCAGCAACATTTCTAATATTGGCAACGAAATTAACAAGAAAGTGGAATCCATACATTGTAATATTTCTGTACCACTTTCTTTCACGTTTAACTCCTTCCAAAAGGTGATTTCTACTTCCAACAACCATGTATCCATATTTCGATTTTCCTTGTTGTTTCATTTCTTCCATCTTGGTCAGTAATTTATCCAAATCTCTAATATCAGTAGCATTGTCACTGTCAGCGAAAAGAATTAATTTTCCTCTACTTCTAATCATTCCTTGTTTAACAGCAAATCCCTTTCCTTTGTTTTTGATCAATCTCAAAAGTTGAATGTCAATATTATTATTTCTATTAATATATTCCTTCATAAAATCAACAGTTACACCAATTGTATTATCAGTACTTCCATCATCAACAATAATCATCTCACATTTAAAGTTTGGATTCTTTTCAATTTTTCCTTCAAGATATTGATAAGTATCCTTCAAGGTAACATTAATTCTAGTCTCTTCTTTATATGCTGGAAATACAATACTTAAATCTAAATCAGATTCATTCAAAACAGAATATTGTTCTGCTTGTGTTTCATGTCTTTTTAAAAAGATCGGATTTGTTACAGTCATCTTGTCTCTATTCTTGATGGCAAATCGATCAGAGTCCTCCAAATCTTGTTTAGAAATAAATGCAAAATCGTTCATCTTCCAAATGGTTGTTTGTGCTCGGGCCAATCGAACAAAGAAATAATAAATTCCTCCCAAGATTGCCACAAGAGTGAGCAACAAACATGCTATCGTTGTTGTTTCCATTTTTTTCTTTTAAAGATTCTCTCTAATCGACAGAAGTTTGATCAACAATTGATGAGAGTAAGAAGAAGAATAAGGGACACGTGTTTTTTAAGTTCCTTGTTGGTCCATGAGTGAGTTGGACTCTTTGAAATGCAATGATGATTTAACAAAAGGTTATTGTTGTGTGTTTTTAATGATGTTAAAAGATTCAAATCTCCTCATGATGATAAAAGTGGTGCAGGAGAGAAAAGGTGCATTAATTGTACTACTACTTTACATGATGACTCTCCGAAAGTCAAAAAGTGTTGTTCAAATGTGTTTTATGAGAGTGTGATGAATGGAAATTATTCTTCCTCTTCATCATCATCGTCTTGCCATGAAGTTTCAACCATTTCCTTCACTCTTCTCTCATAGAGTTTTCTATTTTCAGTGTAAAGTCTGGCTGCTTCACTGTTGGCTGGTGAATTTGGATTCGGATCAGTGAGCAAACTTTGAATGGAGGTTAAAATTGCAGCCACATCATAAATTGGACTCCATTGATTTTGAAGAATATCCAAGCAAATTTGTCCATCATTATAAACTACAATTGTATGATATGAATATTATTTAAATAATATTAAATATTAATATATATTCATGAATATAATAATAATTATTTAACGAAGGAAAATGTTATTACTAATACCAATCAAGTGATAAATACATACTATTTGGATGGAACATTTTGGTGAGGAATTTTACTTTTGGTGGTTTGTTAGGATAGTCTTCATTGAAGGAAATGCTGAGTTTGAAAGTTCCACCTTCCCATGGTGTATCTTCAGGTCTATCCGATCAAAATATTCATATTAATCACCATCAATAAATTCATCAAATAATAATAATTAACGACGTTCGTAAAATTTAGAACAATAAATTGTGATTTAAAAACCAAGAGCGAAAAAGAAGAACATGAACACAAAAAATTGTAAAAACCACCTACCCGAAAATTACAGCATTCCATTCCATAATATTGGAATCAAGAGGTGTAGCGCTGATCCCTTGTGGTGGATCGGTTGACATCTTCTTAAAATCCTTGATTAATCTTCTCTTCACTGGTGTAGACATTTTTTTTAATTTATTTTTATTAATAGATTGAATGCAAGAAGTAACTGGAAAATTCCTTTACAAAATATCAAACTTTAATTGCAATTATTAATATTATTAAACAATTTATTTAAATGGAAGAAGTTTGAATAATAAACTTGCCATGTGAGCTCCAGTAGCAATGCATACCTTAATAAAACCAAACACAATACGAAAAGCTCCTGGGAAAAAGTACCACAACACAAAGGAACCAATTACAAAACCAACAATTACCAATTTGACGATGAGAGAAATTGGTTCTTTTGATTTCTTCACTAAACTGTTTCGTTTTCTAGTACTTGTTGTTTTTGAAGAATTACTATTTTTGGTGAATTCATTTTCCGAAGAGGAAGGTTTTGTAAAATGTGAATCAATTTTTTTCTCATTGTTGACATACTTGTGGAGGTCATTCTCAAGTTTATCTGCTTGGTCTTTTAATTCTTTGGAAAGTTTATCTGAAATTTGATTGGCACGAATTGACTTCATCATTTTTTTCAATCACTTTTCGAATTCAATCAGTTTCAAAAAGTGTTCCAATTGAGTTTATGCCTAGCTTTGTGTGTCTCAAAAAACCGAGCTAACATGCAATAATTTGTATTTTGTTTTACTAATATACACATTTTAAAGAGTTATACGGTGGCTGATTCATGATCCTTAGCAACTTCCATGAAAATAGATCTAGATTCAGAAGCTACAGTAACTAACAAGATGGTATTGCTCTTGAATTGCGATTTCATCTTTCTATATTCGCTCTTTAAACTATTTGCAATTTCCATTGAAGGAACGAAACAGTGCAAGAATTGCTTTTCCCAACCATCTTCTTCGTAAACATTTTCAGTACTAGAAATAATACCAGAGAGCTTCTTATTTAAGAGCATACGTAATACCTTTGGTGACATGGTGGTATTTACTTCAGGACCAGATTGACTCTTGTAGGACAAAAAGTTAAAAGCTCTAGTTACAGAGACACCATACTTCTTTTGTCCAATTCTGACACTATAGTCAGTCTTCTTAGAACCTGCACAATAGCCTATTTCCATTTCAGTCTTGAGGAGTTCAGCAGAGAAGAGTCTCTTTACAATTTCAAAGGAGAGACTTTCAGAAAAGACAGAATTACCTCCAGCATTTTCTTCTTGACTAATTCTTTGGGCACCTTGCGATGAACCTTGCATGAGCAATTCAAATTCGAGTTGATTCTTGGTCTTTCCCAATTCACTTTCTGACTTTTCATTAATCAAATTCAATTCTCTCTTTTGCTTTTCCTTCAAGATCATTTCGTTGACAACACAAGTTGGCTTTTGACGAGTTTCAAAGGCGTTGAATATCTTCAATTCTTCCTTAAGCTCAGTTCTCAGATAGAATGAAGTCTTTTCATTACCAATATTGAGTGAATAATTTCTAGAGGAAGAATTAGACGATAATGATGACCGGTTCTGCGATAATGATCGGCATGAGCGTGCCACACATTGAGCCTTTGGTGCCTTTTTCTCTTCCTGTGAATATACCTGCTGCCACATTGGCCCCACGACGTTTACTTCTTGCATTGGTAGGACATTGTCTAAGGCAGTTGACCGGAAGGTATTGTTGTTCATAGACAACCTCTTCTGATTCTGACTTGTACTTTCGATCCTCATAGAACCAGTAATGGTTCTTGGAGCAGTGATCAAAGCAAAGCTTGTTGGAGTAGGAGTTGTTGTTGAGGTTGTTATTTGAGTTATTGGACAAGTTTGAGGAATTAAAAAGACTCAATCGACTGCTGCTTCGAAGGCTGGATAAATTAGACGAGCTTAAAGCACTTGAAGTACTGGAGTTGCTGCTGTTTAAGGGACTGCTACTCAAAGAAGAGAGGCTACTGCTTGAGGAGGAGAATGAGTTGTTAGAGCTGTTCATTTCTAATAGATTTTGTTGAGTGGTTGGTGATGAATTTGAGTCGAGTGGTATAGTGGTTTGATGTTTTTAAATTGATTCAAATATAGTGTAATCTTTTTAAAGTGGTTTTGTGGTTGAGCTTGTTTTTTTGGGTGATAGTGCGCTTGGATATTGAGTCACGTTTGTTGTGTGGTCAAAAATAGCTTGTTGTAGTTAATACAGAAGAGAATGAAAACGAGTTGTTTTTTTTTTCTTGTTCGATGGTTTTTTGTCGCTTGAGTTCTTATGCAACACTGAATTTGCAGTTCTAAAAATAATTTTGGGTGATTTTGTAAAGTGCAGGTCAATACGTGATTGGTCAACCAGTATTAGGAATGAACTTGGTAGTGTACTTAGTATTGAATTACATTGGTTTGACAAATGAATACACTTTGACAAATTAGAACTCCCCAATGAAGAAGGATAAGTCAAAGTAACATCAGACTTCTCCTAAAGAAACTTCCAAATTTTACTTGCTTTAAATTTCTATAATACTTGTTACTTGAAATATTTAGCAATTCTGTTGGACATTTTGTATCTTAATGATGGTGGAGATTTATCCAAATTATTAATATAATAATCTTCCATTGGAGTTGGTGGATAATAGAGTGGAATGTGACATCTACTTCCAGAGTACTTTGAAAAACATCGACATGAATCAATTCCAATACAGAAACCATTTCCAGAACATACATCCACACTTGTTGCATTCTTTCCAAAACACTGCCATTCATCTACAGTAATAATAACATTAAATGCCTCACCTGAATCCAGTGTAAGAGGTATCTTTCCATTTGGTTTTGCAAGTGCCAGAACAGGTTCATCATTATATAGACTCGTAGAGGTGGGAGCTGCTTGAAGATATTCGTTTAAACCTCTTGCATAAATATTGCCCCTATTGGTAACGTAAAGTGTAGCCATAGAACTGTCATCTCCAGCAGATACATCAACTACTAGCTCAGAGTTTGGAATTAGTTTGACAAGAGATGTTCCTGAATAATAGTACATTGCAATACCATCATCTGAAAGAAAAGCTGGAAGATTTCCACATATAATTTTGATTATTTTCTTTGAGCCAATTAAGCCGTTTTCCAATCTGGTCCAATTTGTAACTGTTGTAACAGTAGCACTATAGATTATTCTATAGTTTGAATTTTCACCAATAGCAAAGACCTTTCCTGACTTGGTCAAGATATAAAATGTGTTGGTGCAAATTGCAAAATCTTGAAGGGTTTCACCTATGGCACTAGTTGCATTGGAAATATCTAGCTCAGTCCATGAAGTTGCTATGGATGGCATGTTAGGAGCTCCAAAATTTCCAACAGCTCCTCTAACCACTATACTTCCATTATTCAATTGTATACCAAGGAAATTATATCCAGTAGCTATCTTTTTTGCAGTCCAATTTGGTGTCTCAGAAAATACATCAATTGGAGTGAAAAGAAATGAAGATATATAATCAATACCATACTGATAAGCATGGCCACTTCCCCAACCATATACTTTTCCTGAACTTGTCAAAATTAATCCATTGGTTGCTGAAATTCGAATGTCAATAATTTCACTATTGTTATATTGTGTTGCATTGACTTGTTGAGGAGGGGTTGAAGAGACAATTTCATTGCTGTTTAATGAGGTACCACTAGCACAAACACCCCAATTGTGGAGAGTTGAATTTCCTCCTTCATAATTGATATTAATATAGGAGCAACCATTAGTTGATCTCACTAAAACATTTCTCACATTATTTGCAAATGGATTGTAACCATTGAGTGTTAGAGGAGAAGGAAGAACTTGTTTGTAATCCCCATAACCCATTTGGCCTCTGTAATTATCACCAAATGCATAAAACTTTCCAGAGTTTCCACTTATTAAGGAATAACCATTAAGAGTTAAAAATCCTTCAGAAGGAATTGTATCACCTCCAATATCTATATCATACATATCGTATGGTGATGTTCTTCCTCTATCAGGATCCTTTCCCCATGATAACAAACTAGCAGCTCCCATAATACCAAACAAGCAAAAACCTGCATTACTACTTCTGTCAATGTCAAGTATTTCACCGCTTAAACCTCTTGTAGTGGCAGCACTATTAATTACAGATGTCAAATTATAGGGTGTATAAATAGGGGAACCTCCAAAAGCAGGATTAGAGCTTGCTTGTCCTTCATTATTTGCACCAAACACATAAACATGTTTTGACTCTGTTAATATTGTTCCAGTACGATCTCCAAGAGTAATCTTTATCGGTTTCTCAGTGGAATAATCTAATGGAAGGAGTTGTGGTTCTGAAAAGACACTTGTTCCAGTATTTCCAATTCCTAATGCTCCATCTACATTCGAACCCCAAACCAATACATGATAGGTAGAATTAATGACAGCTGCACTATAACTATAAAGACTCATCGACAGAACATTACGTAATTTGGGTAAAAGTGTTGGTGTGGAGTCAGTTCCAGTGTTTTCAGGAGTGTGACCTCTTAATCCATCACCCCAACCACCCCATGAAAAGATATGACCACTATCCATCAAGACTAAATAAGTTGGTTCGCCAAATACTCCACCAACATAAACCTGAGCTATGTTTGCAGTGATAGATACTTGCAAATCTGGATCGACGAAAGTTGTTGGAACATCATATTTAGCTAAACCTAATCCAAATAATTGATGGACATAGACTTGATTATCTGTGGTGGCCAGAATACATGTAAACCAACACTTGATTTTGTGAACTTCCTTATCTTTCAATGGATTGGTGGCTATTTTATCCTGACGATAGTAACCTAAAGTTACATAATTTGGAATATTATAAGGAACTTCAGCAAATGCAAAATATGAATTACTATTATCTCCTGCCATGAGAATAGTTTGTCCAATCAATGAATTATCAGTACCATTTCTAAATGACAGTAAAACTGTCGTAAATGTCAAACCTCCTGTTATAACTGTTGGAGTGGTAATAACATTGCTCATTCCATAGGCAACATTCCATGTGTAATTATTAGAAAACATTTCTCCAAAGTGTTGCAATTCAACAGGTGTCTTGGCAGCATTCAGAATAGGATATGCCAAATTTCCGATCATGTTACTTCCCCACACTGTTATTGAAGGATTCGAATAGGTTGCACATTGTGTTGATGTGGTGAAATAGAAGAGCAAGAAAGTGCAATAAACTAGTGCTGCAACAGATACCGTATATTTAGAAATCATTTTTTTGTGTGATTTGAAATGTCCCTTTTTGACAGGCGTATTTCACGATTTCACTGACAGCAACTAAGCTTGGATTTCACCGATAAGAGTATCGAATATTCTTCATTTTTCAAAGAACACAATAAGGAAGGTTTCTACTATTCTGTATTGCACACCCTTCAAACTTTATTTTTTTAAAATTAACTTTTAATTATCATATTTTGAAATAATTCAGTTTTGTTTTTAAAAACTCAAAATAATAAAATATATAAATTAAGACAAATAAATTAAAAGCTCAAAGATTGAGACACCATTTGGTGAATCAACTTTGTAACCTGCCTTAAAGGATATAAATCTTTATTAAACACAACAATCTGTATCATCTCTATTTAGATCAATAAACAATGGCATGTTTAGAAACAGTTTTGATTGTTTGTATTATTTGTTGGACCATAAAATTATGAAACGGTTCGGTGAGGCCATTCTGGTGCTCTTCTAGTAGTTCCAAATATTTTGTTCTGCATTTCTTTTGTACAGTAATATCAAATAGTCCATATCTATTAAGAATCATATTCATCAATAATCGAGCAGTTCTTCCATTCCCATCCAGAAATGGGTGAATATGAAGAAATTTACAATGTGCTAGAATGGAAAAGAGTGCAGGATGTAATATTCCATTATCAACTCTTTCTCTATTCAAATGGAACCACTCAAAGTATTGTTTCATGATTTGAGGTACCTCCTGAGGGTAGGGTCTAACAGTTTCAGAACCCTTGACACGAATTGGGATGAGTCTATAATTCGATTCCATAAAACCTTCAACATTGCAATAACATTTACTCTTCCCAAAAAGTTCGGTGTGAATATTAAGCAACTGATTTTCGTTAAAATGGCTTAGTGGTTGTTCCTCTAATTTAGAAATATATTGGAAAGCATGGTGGTGGAACAGTACTTCTAGACATTCTCTTGTGGTTGCTTCTTTTTGCAAAATCTGACTGAAATCTTGTTGTGA
The DNA here is from genome assembly GCF_000004985.1 of Naegleria gruberi. NCBI lineage: Eukaryota > Heterolobosea > Eutetramitea > Acrasida > Naegleriidae > Naegleria > Naegleria gruberi. The sequence goes on from NW_003163303.1 coordinate 248,220, forward strand.
TACACCCATTAGTTGTTCAGAAGAGTAAGTGCCGAATGAGTCAAAGAGGATTTCGCAGTCTTTTTGCGATAAAGTATTTCCCTCAATGCTTGTGCTGTGGTGAGTATTTGAAAGACGATAATTTGCCCAGATGGCATGGTTTTTAGAAAGCTGTGGTACAATACTTGTGGATAAAGAATCTAAGTAACCTAAATGATAGATATTTGCCAATGGTTGCTCATCTTTGAAGATATTAGTGGCTCCCAACCACATTTCTCCAGAAAATGCCTTTTTAACTTTTTCTTCTGGTGAGAGGGAGTTATAGATAGAGTAAATCTCCAGCAAACGTTCCTTTCGGCGTGCTTCTTTGCTCTCTATTATAGTATTAAAGGTTGCATTTAAAAGAAGTCGTGAGGTACGCATTTTGAATTTTTTATTGTTTTTTAATATATTAAGGATTATTTGAATTATATAAATGTTGTTTTTCTAATAATAACATGATGCGGCAAGTAAACTCAACTTCTTTTGAAAAGAATTTGAAAATGCTAATTGCAGCATTCTCAAAAATATAGAAATGAGTAAGAACGAGTATTAATAGCAACATCGTATTATTCGAAATCTGTGTATTATTAATAGTGTTGCATCCCTTACAACTCTAAATCACGTTTGGGGTTTATTTAGATCAACAAGATTTGGTGCAATGGAAATTAATGATCCTTCAAATTCCAAATCATGGTTTCATCAACGCGAGCGATTAAAATCACGTTAAATAGCTTAAAAAACAAACTTAAAAAAAAACAAGAAAATGGTTTCAGCATCAACAACGAGAGCAAAAAATCGATTGTTAAGAGACTTGAAGGAGATTGAGAATAATCCATTAGAAACTGTGTATGCCCAACCTTTGCCAAACGATATATTTCATTGGTATGCAACAGTGTTGGCTCCAAAGGAATCTCGTTACCATGGAATTATATTGAATTTGAGTATTGTTTTCCCAGAAACGTATCCGAAAGATCCACCCAAGGTTGTTTGCTCGACTCGTATTCACCACCATCATGTCTTTCCAACTTGGATCTGTTTGGACATGTTGAGAACTCACTTTTCATCAGAGCCTTACAGTGGATGGAGTTCCAGTTATTCTTGTTTGTCCATCTTGTTGCAGTTGCAATCCTTCTTATTGGAGGAGGAAGAACAGCAAAAAGATTACATTAAGGAAGATATTGCATCATCAAGAGACTATTCTAATCTCAAAATAGGACATAATCCGAGTAAGGGAAATATTTGGCCACGAGCACCACATTGGAATGTGGATGAAATTATCAAATCAGAATATGATCCCTCTTTACAAACTAAAAAAAAGGATGAAACTCAATATGAGAAGGGTGTTGTTGACATGGATTTGGAAGAATTTATTGAGAAGGAGACGAAGCAAGCGAGCTCTGTAATGTCAAAGAAGAAGAGAAAAAAGATGAACCGATTACAAAGATCCAAAAAGGAGGAAAATGATGAGAATGTCCCTTCAAGCAGTACATCTACTATTACTCACCAAGCACCTGTTCAATTAAACAAGATTGAAAAGATGAAGGACCTTCCAAATGAAACATTGATTCATATTTTGAGTTATCTATCTCTCATTGACTTGAAGAGAGTGAGCAACTCTTCCAATTTTATGAAACTCTTGTGTGAAAACAAGAGTTTGACAACTGAAAGAGAATTGATTTGTTTCCACTCCAAAGTAACCTACAAAGAAGATATTCTTGGAGTTGGATTAACATTTGAAACAAAGGATGGTGGGGTGGTTGCCTCCATTTCTACTCCATTAGATTTGGTATCAAAAAGTGCATTCTTTGATGAAAGTGTCAGAAAGAGTGTTTGGGGTGTTTTGACTCAACAATGGATTCCAATATATATTAATAAGGAACATGGAAACTTTGAGGCTCTAAAACAAGCCGTCAAGAGTATTGCCAAGTCATATCCATCACTATCTCAATCCAATAAGTTTGACAGTCCAGAAATCTATATTGATCTATTGTGTAAATTGATGAATACCATGGTGGTTGAGATTATGAAAGGTCAAACCCATGCCTCAATCAAGGCCCTGTATGGATATATGTACTTTCACCGATGGCTGATTTACTTGGTTCAAAAGTTCCCATCTGCTCTCAAAGATATTGAGGAACAAGTCAAATCCTTTGTTACCAATGAGAATTCACGTAAAAAGTCAAATTGTCCAAACATTGGCGAATTCCTTCCAAAACTTTCAGTTTTGGGTCCATCTGGTTTAACTTGGGATTATGTTAAATCATCTGTTGTTGAGGAAACCTCTATTAGAAATCAACTTTGGGTCATCAAGCAGTTCCCTTCTCTATCTTCCACTAATGATAGTTCAGATGATTTCAGATGCACCAATTCGTGGGTGGCAAACAATGTCTCTTGTAAGCTAATTATGTTCCATGTATTCTTCTTGAGAAATGTTGTAGAATCTTATACTGACCTTTCTCTTGAAGAATTTGGAAGATTGTACGATAATAACTTTGGTTGCCCACCAAAGACAAAGAATGGTGATTTTTTGGAAGATGTTCTTCAAAGGGAGGTATTCACAATTCAAAATGTGTCATGTTTCCAACAATATTTCGAATACGTCGGTTTACCAAATATGAAAACAAGAACATCTGTTGCTCAATATTTGAGAAATTGTGTTACCATTAGTGAAAAGAGAAGATATCATAATAATTTCAAAAATGGAAACAAGAACAACTTTTACAAAAATAAAAAGTAGTTTTCCTCAATCAACTTAATCAGCTCTAAAGATTATACTGTTTAAGACTAGAGGAGCAAAGTTATGAAAATGGTGAGGGACAAAACCAAGTTGAAAGTCTTTGAAACAAGAGGAAATTTGACCTTAAACAAGAAAAGGAACCTCACTTTGTGTTGATGTTCTTTAAGCAAGCTTCCCAGTGTATATTATATTCGGAATTCTGTGAAGAAAAGAATAATTGAATGGGAGGAAGGCGAGTTATTGTGTTATTTGAGAAAAAGAAAATTAATATTTAATTTTAATAGAGTCACACATTTACATGGTTTGAATGAAAAAGCTAACAGATTCAGAAAAATAATGAATGAAAATGGCAAATCATACAAATTCATTTCTGGGTCTAGTGATTACGATAGATATGAAGAAGTAGAGAAAATGAGAGAAGACATCTATCGTAAAATCATCAATGCAGGGTTTGAGCCAGACACAAGATGGGTCACTAATTCGAAACTAATGACAGAAGAAGAAAAAATAGCTTCTCTACACAAGCATGCAGAAAAAACAGCCATAGCTCATGCCTTTGTTTTAAATCCAAACAGAAAGAAAATATTACTAACCATAAATCTACGAGTTTGCAATGATTGTCATAACGCTGCTACGTATATTTCCAAAGAGATGAATGTTGAAATTATTGTAAGAGATGCAAATAGATACCATCATTTTGTTAATGGTAAATGTAGTTGTGGAAATTATTGGTAACACAACCCCCATGATACCTCAGCATGATATTACTCCTTGAACATCTAATAATACTAATATTTCTAATAATTACAAATTTTATTAAGGTTTATTTGGGAAAATTACAAACTACCAATAAGTGTTCCTAAAGCAAAACAAACCGCTGCACATACAGAAGTAATTGCCAATTCATGATTGATATCATCGTATAATCGCCTTTCATTTGGTGAAATCAATGTTTCACATTTGAAAACTCTTCTTTCTGGATCAACCTTTCCAATAAGTATAACCTGATCATCCTTATTCAAAACTTTTTGAATAATTTGTGCATCAAACAATGCAAACAGCTTTATAATGGGTTGGAATTTAATATTGCTGTCTCGATTCATTCTCATTACTGTTTCAATATGACCGTTATAGTCTCTAATATTTTCAGAGTATTCTTTGGTTGGTCCCATGACTATTTTGCAATTGGGTAAGAGTTCAACCTTTAAACTTTCAGTTAAATCATTATTAGAATCGAACCATTCTTTAGATGGAATGCCAAAAGCAAATTTCACCTCCAGATCACTACTATAACATCTCAATCGCTCTCTTCTCCTGCTTTTAACAAACAAGATCTTTCCACTATCTTTTGAGATTTCATAAATCAAAACTGGTTCTTGACTTTCGATTGAATCATCCAATTTCAGCACCTTGTTTGAATTAATCTTTCCAACATTTTTACACAATTTACCATCTGTTAAATTTCCTTCCTCAATAATGTTCGAATGTTCAAGTTGATCATATTGAGTATAATACAATGATCCGTCAAGTACACACAGAGCCAATCCCATTAATATTAAAATAATTCTAGCTTGTGAAGATGAGGATTTTCTTTTTTCCTCATCATTTTGATTGTTATTTGGATTATTATTTACAATTGTTGAATAATGTAGCAATTGTTGTTGATGTGTGAAAATTGTCTTGTTTAATCTATTACGAATGCAGTATGAATCCAATAACCATGGTTGTCTATTGCTCATCATTATGGAGGGTGATAAATTCTTACTGGTTTGCAACCATCATGAAATAATTTGTTGAGATAACTCTTCCTACATGGACACGGAGATGTCGTTTCATTTTTTTTAGTTTTACAACATGATGAACTGTTACGTGTCTTGTGTGATTGGTTGGTTAAAAGGGGTGGTTGTGAGTCAGTGATGATGGACACATCATACATGCTTTTTGATTTGCTTCATGTTGCAACTACTATTGTTTTTGTGTACATAATTAAGATTTTTGATAGGAATAGTTATTCTAAACAAGTACAACAAAAATCCACAAAGTTTCTAAAATAGTATTTGTTTCATTCGTAAATTTCAATTGATGTTGTAATTGCAATTAATAATTGACCACTTTTCCAATCAATACATATTCCACTTGGTTTTTCCAATCTTTTTCTCCTTGTAAATAACATTGAATCCTTCCCTGATATCGTATTCACATTTGGGTTGCAGCACTAGCAAAGTATTATGTTCCAAATGGTATTGTAGCAAATATATTCCCTGAATTTCTCTCATAAATCATTGCAAACATGTTATAAGAGGTGTAATTTCCAACATAATCCGAAAGAGTCATATAGTGTAAAGAAGTCCATTCCTGTTTCTCGCTCTGTTGAAAAACCTCCAACTTATTGGAACAATGACAGCAAATGAATTGATTTTTGGAAGTAACCTCAAAAGCAGAACTGTTTCGAAGTATTAGGGGAGTTTCAACTTTCACTATTTGACCATCTCTACATCTGATCTGTCTCAGTGTTTCAACATCAATTTTCTTGGAGGTCAGCAAGACCAGTTCTCCATTCAAATCACATGTGGCCATTCCATACGTTGCACAATCTAATTCTGTTTTCCATAATGAATTAGATAATTTACCTCCCATTAACAATGAGTGCAAATTAAACTTCATCAACATTCCCTTAGCATCTTCCTCATCTATCCAAACCATCAAGAAGAACGCATCCTCTCGATCATTCACAACTGAATTCATATATTCAAATTCTAATTCTACTCTATTAATTAATTGCTTTGTTTTCCGATCCAAAACATAAATCAATCTCTCTGTACAAGCCAATATACAATCTAATCGGTACGATATTTTCAAATCACAGGAAACATCCATATCATTCACATTCCATGTTTTGTATTCAATAATTTGAATAGGCTTTCTGAGGCCATTATTCAGAGAAAAACTCTTAATTTTTCTTAAAGTTAATTTATTCTTCAACCAAGTCATCAACAATTGTTCATTCCCTCGTTGATTCATCGGAACATCTTCATCGCGCTGATTTATTGTCATATTAAAATCAATAAGGGTAACTGTAACAATCTCCTCATCACACATTTTTATTTTTTAAAACTTTGACTGCATGAACGGTGAGAAATAAAAATCGAAGTAGACCCAAATCAATTGGGTCCGCTCAATTTTTTTGTGCTGGTTATAGCACAGAAGAGTTGGTGATCCATATGCTACAAATCGACAGCCATATTTACTGGCCTTTAAAGTGATCATGAATCCTCAAAATGTTGTGGTTTTCGAATTTAAAAAGGAAAATTGATAAAGTTCACCTAATACAAACCTTGAACATTCAAGTTCAATGAATTATATTCAAGTTCAAGGTTTAATGTTTTAAAATTTTTTAATTTCATATTCAAAAAAATGTCTCGTGTGGTTTATACAAAAACCACCAAAGCTTCCAATACTCAGCAACAACAAAAAAATAATCAAACCAAAACGGAAGATAAGAAAGATAAGAAGAAGGATAATAAGAGTGAACCAGAGAAGAAGCCTTTTCCGGGACAAGGTAGAAAACTTGGAGATTAATGATGGTTCGGAAAATTTGTGATTGTTGCAATAATTAATTTTAAAATTATTATTATCATCAAATATTCTTTTAATGTCGTATGTATGGAAGAAGAGGCGAAATTAATTCTAGAAGATTTGCCGATTAAAATTAAATTTTAGGAATTATTTACTTTTATTCTTTGGTGGAGATTTTCTGGAGTGGATACTAAAGAAGAAGACACCTTGGAAACTCAAAATTATTCCTATCCATCCGAAGAGACTGAATGAGACTCCGAAAAAAGCAAAGCTAATGAGCAGGGTTAATAATTTGTAGGTGGTATTTGCAATGGATATGGAAGTGTTAGATGTCAATCGAAGAAGGAAAAAATAAGATAATCCAATGAAGAAACCAAAAGCAGAGGTCATTAAAAGTGAAAACCAAATGAATGGAGAGTTCAATAGTTGAAAAGAGTTTGTTATGGACAACATGTCATCTTTAACCATGAGAATTATCATCAGCAATGGAATTGACAAGAGATTTCTTGTGAAATTCATTCCAGCAGGAGTTTGACCTTGAAGATAATTGTACAACAACCGTTTTTCAATCATTGGAATAGCCACAGAGCAACAAGTATTGAGAATAATCCAATGAAATCCTTGCCAATCAAGACTAAAGTCATAAATACTGTAAAATACTCCTCCAAGGAATATTGATATTAGAGAACTAACAACTTGGAAATCTATGGAATATCCAAAAACTGTCATATCCAGAATGGCAGTTATCATGGGCACTAAATTTCTAATAATTGTGAACAAACTCACACTTGTCAACCTTAAACCTTCCAGAGATGTCCATGTCAACAAAACAAAGAACATGCTAGAGGGTAACTGATAGGCGAAATCTCTCCACATTGGATATTTGAATGGGAAAACCCCAACATGATTGAATATCACAAAGAATAAGAGTGAAACTACATTCTGAATCATAATGACAAGTAGAGGTGATGAAAAGTTCATTGACAAGTACTTGTTAGCAAGTGTTAGTGTGATTGAGCAAGTTCCTTGAACAACCATCCAGAACCATGCCTTTGAGAAGAGCGAATCATTTTTCACAAGCATTAAGGGTATAATATTTGATGAGTGTTCCTCTCGTTTTGAAGTATAATCTTTAACAAAATCTGTATCCGATATGTAATGACCATTTTCATTCACTAAAGAATAATCAGATGCGTCATGTGATGATTGAATATTTAATTGTATCATGGCCATTCTTTTCACACTTTCAAAATCACTAATTCCAATCTCGGAATCGATCACAATACATTCTCCGTACAGTGTTTTAATTTCAAATTGAAAATAATCTAATAAATTATTTCGATGATCCAAATCTATTAAGGTTGATGATCTGATCTCTTTTGACCCTTGGTGTGGAATCATTTTTTAGGTGTGAAGATATCATCTAATAGAACAGATATCGCCAAAGAACAGAACTATTATACTGAGAAAAAAGCTCCTTTATTTGGATTGTTCTGCACTGCTACTAGAGGAGGAAGGGTTAGTAGTTGAGTTTTCAGAATTAATGGATTGTTTATAATATTTGGCATCAATGTATTGTTTATCTTGATATTGAATAAGCATATTCTTAATATTGCGTGGAACGTCAATACTTCTCTGAACATTTGATTCGGTATCATTAGCAAATGGATGAACTACATCAATGATCTATTTAATTCAATGAGTAAATTTCACATTTCTTAAAGACTTACCTCATCTGTCGTTTTCCAATTTTTGTACACTGAATTATACCACATTGTCAATTTCACACTCCAAAGTAATGTAATTCCTCCAAGTAATAGTACAACCAATTTCCAAGGACTCTTCTTCTGTTTCTTCAAATCAACAAACATGTGTTCATGATTTCTCTTCATATGCTCAAAGTTTTCCACCTTTTTCTTCTTCATCATTTCCATAAATCGTTGTTTATCCTCCTCACTCAAATTTACAGTCCTCACTCGTTGTCTCTTATTACCAAATAATTTAGAATAGTCATCTTGTTTGAATTGTTCTTCCAATCGGAAGGCTTCCTCATCTTGTTGAATTTCAAAATCATATTCTGCTCTTTTAGCTGGATCGGAAAGAACCTTATAGGCTTCGTTTAATTGTCTGAATAATTCCTGATCACCTCCATTCCTATTATCTGGATGATATTGTTTTGCTAAGCCAACAAAGGCTGTTTTAATTTCTTTCAGTGAAGCCTTTCGGGAAAGTTTTAATATTTGATATAAATTATTGGGAACTCTTCCAAAGGTATCTCTTGGAAGTGATGATCCGGATTGGGTATTTAATAATATTCTGTTCAATTTAAATAATAACATTTTGCAAGTATAGTATATGTTTACAATTATTTGAATTGATAATATATTCTTCAATATTTAATATCGGTTTGGATTAATGATTTTGAGGAGTATTTAAAACAGTTTAAAACATCTGTGTGATGATTTCGCTTTTTTTGTGATTGAATTATCTGCTGCTAATTGCATTCAATTTCGGCCCGACTTGATTTTCAGTTAATTTGAAGGTTTTACAATGGAGAGATTTGAGCTCCATGGAAAACAATAAAACATTAAAACATATCCAATTTCAATTATAGTGCACTTGAGTTTTTCATGATAATCTTTATATTTGAAAATTAGATCATCATTGAAGTCTTTTTCAATTTGATTTCGACCCACTTGAGAAGAGGATGTGAATTGACACCAGTTTCTTCCATTAATTTCTGAATGAGTTCGAGGGCAGTTTGATATTGCTTGTGTGCCTCGGCAGCTCTATTATTTACAAGATGTAAATCTCCAATTTTGGCATTGGCAATAATGGAGCTCTCTAAATTATTTGAGTGTTCAGTAAGAATTCTTTGATAAATTTCCATGGCAGTATCATAATTCTTTAGTTTGTACAAGTGAACATCTCCCAATTTGATTATCGTCACTGCTAGCGCATCCATAATTTCCCTGTCAAATGTTTGATATTTGGCAACATCCTCCATCATGGATACAGTTTCTTTAAGCATATTCTTCACTTTTTCCAAGTCCACTGAATGATTTTGGTAAATATCACTTAATTTTCCAGAAATTCCACAAAACATAACAGCCAGTCCAGCAGAAATATTCGATTCGGATAAACTCTTGAAGCAAATTTCCTTCAATGCAATTTCTCTTGCCTTCTCCATCCAATTCATATCACAATACTTGTTCAATAAATATTCCTGTTGAGCTAAATTAATATAGTGTTCAATCTTTTTAATTTTAAACTCTTCCTCCGAATAGGTTGAAATATTTGGATCATTTCTCTCAAATAATATTTCAACGTAACTATCAGTCAAGTGTTGTTTGAACGAATCACTCTCATATCCATCCTTTTCCTCAACAAACATTTTAAAACAGAATTTACACACTGACTCATTCTTTGAAGACATACAGCCAACCAAATAGGCATTGCATCGAGAACATTTAAAATCGGAAGCCTTCAAACTTCTATCATTATTATTTGAAGTAGCTTGATAAGGACATTTCAAAGCAGAAGATGAAGAACCCTCTTCAGATGATGAGCCTTCCTCTCCTTTCATCACTGGACATTGACCAATAGTTGGAATTAAATCCTGATGATGAGAAGGAAGCTTTGATGGAGTGGCCATCATTTCCTTCACTAATTTCTCCTGTTCTTCCGGATCTAAATGAGCAATGTGAGGACATTTCTTGATCAATTCCGATAATTCAACATTGTGAGTGGCGATTGGGTTCTCTGGTTCTGAGTACATTTTTTTTACTTTAAATTCCGATAATATCTTTACAACATGATGATTCACAAGAATGATTAATATTTTACACTCCAATATTTACATTTATTAAATCTTTTAAGGCAGCAATAGATTGATCATTATAAGATTGTCTTGATAATGAATTAACTGTTGGTAGGGAGCCACTGCTCTTTGGTCTCATTTCTTGATTCGAATTGGTATTTACATTAGATTTCATCATTCTTGCACATTGTCCAATCATGCTCAAACTCGATTGACTATTATTTACAGAACTAAGTGAATTAGCACCAAATCTATTCGAAGAGGATGAATAATTCGAAGGTGTTAAACTAGTTGGTGCACTTGGCATATCATCATCTTCATACATTCCACAACCATTCGAATAGTAGCTACTCATTCCACCACCAACAACAGCTCCACCACCATTCACAGTAAACGATGAATAATAATGACTCTGATTATACATCATTGAATCAAACATGATATCATCATCACACGTTCCCATCAAACTTAATCTTCTAAAACTACTCGATTGTTCCTCAAAATCTGCAGAATTAGTACTATTATTATCATTTTCATTATTTGGCATTGATGCTTCATCATCAAAATGTCCAATCACTTCAGAACAACAATCATCAGAACATTCACTCGTTCCCATCTCCTCATGAAATGTACAACTAGCAGCAGATGTGGCCGTATTAAAAGTAGTTGCTGCCGATGATGAATGATTATTATTCACATCACGATTATGATTATAATAGGTTGGTGTAGCAGAGACTGCTCTTCCTCTCTCCATCGCCATCTGATCATTTTTCTTCTTACGTGGACTCTTTCCTCTCTGTTCCATAGTTGTTGTACTCATCACATGCTGCTGATGATTTGTCGTTGTTGGTTGTTGCAATGATTGTCTTGTTGGTTGTTGTTGCGTATTTTCCTTGTTCTTATTCCCGCGCTTTTTTAAAATATTCGTAATTTTGACCTTCTTCTTATGATGATGCGAATGATTGGTGATGATGAGAATGATGATGAGGAATCATCTTTGATTGACTCGATATATGTGTATTGTTATTGTTGGTGTTATGTTTGGTATTGTTGTTATTGTTGTGTGATGGTGTTGTTGGTGCAGAAACGACAACGAACATTTCATTGACAGGTAGAATGATATCCCTACCATTGATATTGTTGGAGTGATGATTATTATGACCAAATAAAAGACCAGTTGATATTGATTTGTGTTGTTTGTGTTGTTTGGAAGGAGAAGTGAGGTTTTTGGCATCTGACAGGTTGCTGCTGTTGAGAGGTTGTTGGAAGAGAGAGTATTCTGGTGAGCCGGCTATGGATTCTGGTCGAGAGTTACCAGCTGCTGACCTATGGTTCTTTCTTGCTGAATTAGTGTTACCCATTTCGAAAGTAGACGAAAGTAATAGAAAGGCAGTTAATTGGTTAATCAGTTGAATTCAATCAACCTGGGTATATTTGAAAATGTTGGTATGCAGATATTAATAACCTGTGCTTAGAATCTGGTAGTTGCCAGTTGTCAGAACTTGATTTTAATCTTTTTTTTTGTGAGGATTAAATGTGATGGGAGATTCTCCCATTCTCCAAATTTCGAGTAGAGTGCACATGTGTGGATGCTGGGGCCCTAGTGTAAAGGATAGATGACGGTAACGAAAATAAACAAACCATTTTAAACCAACATTAGTCAGATTCTGCAAATACACATTAGGATAACGTTTCGAATAATATATCTTTTGAATGGACTCTTCATCCTATTGGTTGGTTGTGACTTTTGTTACAATGAGAATACACTGCCAGATGTTGTCTATTGTGTTCAATTCGAATAATTGTAATTTATAAGATGATGTAATATTAGAATGGATGAACAACATTTTTTAAAAAGGCAGCTGCTGGATAAATAGGATGTTCCTGTATTGGTGTTGAGTTGCTTCCTATTCCATACAAACAGTTATCACTATGTACAGAACTAGTTCTCCATTCTAAAACCCAAAGAAGAAGTTAACTAACAACTGTGTGAAGATTCTCACTGACTAGTCACGATTCCATAGTTTCATCTCCTTTCAACATCGTATTGTGTTATTCCTCATCAAAATATTTGAATTATCTCTTGCTTAAAAATCATGTTTGTAATCAAATTCGATTCTCTCTGTTGATTCCTCCCTCACTCAGTTGACATCAAAGAGTCATTTTATTGGAATAATGAGAATCAATGATATGTTTTTATTTACAGAGCTGATCTAATAAATCTATGAAATTGAGGTGTATCTAAACCATCTTCATCTTTACAAGGGAGAATATGTTTATCATTGTGGGTTAATATAAGTGATGTTTCTCTGCAAAAACAATCTTCAGCAAAATTCTGAGAGTCAACTGGTTTTACAATGTCATCTTGTAAACCAATGAGGTGAATATTTACAAAACATGGAGCAATTTTGAGACCTCTCATGAGTAATACATTCAAAAGTTCTGAGACTTGTATCGATGAAGGTCTGAAAGCTCCAATCAAAATTATAAACTTTAAATTACACTTCTTATTTCCATTCTCATCAAGATTAAAGAAAACTTTTCTAATTCCCTCGATAATATCATCAAAGTTGGTTTCGTCTGGATCCTCCCCTGACTTTTCAAATAATGAAGGTGGTAAATTATCTCTATTCAATAATCCATAAAATTCGAGGGATATTAAGGTTGACAGAATTGAGGTGATCATTCCTCCCTGTGAGAATCCTAATAGACCTTCAATGATATGTCCTTCTCTCCTTCGTTTTCCAATGAATCTAATCAAATAATTCATACATTGTCTCCATCCGTGATGAACTTTCCCTCCATCTCGTCCTAATCCCCAACTTCTGAAACATTCTTTTGGTTTCTTATTGACCTCCGAAGATGTTCCCATGACAATACTTGCTACCTTAGTATTGGGTGGAATGTCAGCTACAAAAGGTGCATTTGGATAAACAAAGTTTTGAATTGGTAAATTTCCTCTCTCAAAATGATACTTTCTAAATTCCAAAGTCTTTCTCTCAAATACTTGTGCATTTTGAAGCCAACCATGAATCATGACAAGTGTTCTCTTCTCCTCAAAGGTTGATGTTGAAGAGGATGATGTGGCTAATAATTTTGAGGGATGTAATCCATGTTGTTTCATTTCCGATTCATTCAAATTACTAGTGTGAAAGAGCATCGGCGAGGATGTTCCAACCATTTGCTGTACATTGTGGTGTTGATGTTTCGACATTTTTTTGTCCTTGAAAAAAACGAACCATTTGTGTGCGAAATTCTATTAATGTACCAAGTTTGAGGAAATGAGCGAGGAAAAAAAATGATGGCGCTCAATAAATTTTTCAGGTGATTTTCAAGTTTTTTCCTGTTTTCATCACAATAGATTTAGGAAGAATTGGATATTATTTTAGTGGTAAGGTGGATAAAGCGCGAATTTTCATAGAACTGAGAAGAATTGGATTGAAATTCAATAAATTGGTTTTAATAAGGTTGTAAAAAATCTAATGGAGTTCCTTTATTTAAAGAGTTTGCTGGAAATATTGTTCAATTCTTGAATTTGAGAGTTGAGCTGTTGTATCAGAGATGGATCCTTGTCTTTTTGTTGGAGGAGATCATTCATACTCTTGTTTACTTCTGCCAATTGATCAACAATGCTAACAGTCTGAATAGATTTGATATTAGATTTAAGTTTTTGCACTTCAGATTGAAAGGAAACAACTGCAATCTTCTTATTCTTTGAAATTTCAAATTTAGAATTTTGTAAATCGACCATACTATTGTCTGTTAATTTTGAAAAAGCTCTCACTTTGCCCTCCTCATCTTTTCCAGAAAGTAGGTGTTCTACAAATTCAATAAATTCAGCACCAAGTATATTCGAAGCCATTTCACTGTGTTCCGACCTTTGCAAGTAGATGGACAATAGTGATTTGGAAACAATTGTTTGAACTGAGAGATTGTCGCTTTCAATTGCTAATTTGAAAAATTGTTGCAATGTTTGTGTGAATTCATCAGACAACTTATTTCTTGTAATTGACTCTACCAGGCTACAAATGCAAACTTTGATTCTATCTGATCTAGCCCAGCAAATCTGTTTCAAATTATTCAAAATATCATTTAAAAAGTTGAAATCTGAGCCAATTTCTGGCATTGAAACTTGGTCCCTTAAACAAAGAATGGCCTCTTCTAAATATTTATCCGAAACTGTTGATTGGAGCTTATTGGTAAGAATAATGGTTATCATCTTTTTACAGGATTCTGCAGGTAATTTCCCTTGTTGAGTAACATTTTTCAGCAATATAACAAGTGCTATAGAGAATGGATCATCATTTCTATCTTTCAACTTGTTGATTATTGAGGTGATGCATTTCCTCAGCTCAACTACACGAATGGAACAAGGAAGAATTGCAAGTTGAGATATACCTTCTTCTGATAAAATGTCTGTAAAGTTAGTGACCTGTTTGTGATCCTTGATATCCATTTTACCTAGTAGTGGCCTTAATATTTTTTCAACAACCATCCACTCGACATTTTCACCCTGTTGTGAATTGGATAGTCTCAACTCTTGTGGTGCCAAAAACAAATTATGAGAGATGACACCAATCAATTCCTTCAAATAGTCTAAATAAGGTTGTTGGGATCCAGAGTTGTTGTTAAACAGTGTAGCAATAATATCTATACAAAATTCTCTGGCAATATCATTATTCGAAACATCAAAAAGTTCTTTCCATAATGTTACTTGAATATCTGACAATAATTGAGAATCCTTATTCTTTACAATAGCAGAAAGAGTGTTTTGAAGAATGGTTTGATACAAGGAAATTGAATCTGAAATATCCAGCATTAATATACTATCACAATATCGGATTTGCTTAATTACATTTTCTATATATTTTCCATATTTCTTGTCAGAATTAATTAGGAATGAAAACAAGTATGTCTTGGCAGCAGCATTCAAATAATCTGGAGATGCAGGCTTGATTGATAAATAGGCTTCAAGAGAAGTATTTTGAAATGGTATTAAGAGGAATAGTTCTACTGTTTTGTTCAACATTTGTTGAACTACTTCGCTTCTTCTTGGCATTAAGAGCATTCTTGTAACTGAGTTTGAAAGGGATTCCAAAATCAATTCTTTTTGCCCTGATAAATAGTCTATATATGCAGTGGCTACGGCAGATAGTAGAGTAATTCCTTTTCTTACATTTGATTTCTTCTTTAGACTTTCACAAATTTCAACAATTACAAATTTCAAAACATCCATAATTGTTTCGGATTGCTTTCTTTTAGATTCGGTATAGTGTTGAATTGCCATAACACAAGAGGGAATACCTGTAAATAAGTGAATAAACACATTTTGAATATTGTCATTGCTGAAAGAGTGATTGAACAATCCTCTACACATTAAAAGATATTGCATCATGAAATTGTCATCAATATTCTCAAAACTACTATCAGAAAATAATGTACATAATGAATCCATATATAAAGTAAAGCATGCTTCTACTTCTGCTTGAATGTCTTCCGATGATGATGATTCGTTTTTTATCAATCCCATTCCTTCAAAAAAATCAATCATCATTTGATGAATTTCATAAGCGTGTACAATTGAACGAAAGTGTTTACCTTCTTTTGCAATTCTAGTAAAGACAGCCAAGAAGGATCGGAGTACTCGGAAAGCCTTTACACTTTTTTCAGCTTTGCAAAATTCAACACAAATTGCCAAGCCTTTAGTAACTTCCATAAAGTCAAATATATCATCAATACTTGAACAATTAGAAAAAGATTTGTACATTGATGTAAAACAAATCAGAGAAATTAATGAAAATCCATAAGAAAGTGATGTTTTGGCTTCATCATCACAAACCTGTTCCGATCTACTATAATATTGGTCCAATGCATACATGTAGGCTTGTTTAATTTGTTCCAAACCATTCTCTGGATGAGCCAGCCTTTTTCTATTTTCCACATCAGAAGGATCACTCAGTACGCTATCCACAATTTGATACAATTCTTGTTCTGTGAGTGCACTCATTTTTTTTCCTTGTTTTTTAAGAACTTCTTGTTGGTGTTGTAACTTGTTTTTGGCGCCATATTTTTGCGCCACTCCAATACAAAAAAAATGAGTGCATTTACATCACAAACTGCAGACGATCCAACTCTTGAGAGAACCTACAGAGGTCATCATGGTACAATAACAGCACTTAGTTTCTGTCCAAGTATGAAGCGTATGGCTTCGGTGTCAATGGATTCAACATTGTATATTTGGAATTTTAAACCAAACCTTAGATCATACAAATACCAACAACATGAGAAGGGAGGTGTGATGTGTGTCGAATTTTCTCCTCTTACAGGTAAATTAGTGGCAACTGGTGGTAAAGATAAGACTATTAGACTTTGGCAACCAACTATTGAAGGAAAATCAACCATCATCAGAGGACATACAAACACTGTGAGAAGTGTACACTTTTCAATGGATGGAAAACGTTTATTGTCTTCATCCGATGATAAGACAATCAAGGTATGTTATTCAATTATTAATTGAGGCAACTAAGTGTCACTTTTTTATCAGCTGTGGTCCATTTCAAATCAACAATTTATTCAGGTCTTTTCCGGTCACTCTAACTGGGTAAGAGCAACAGATTTCTCACCTGATGAAAGATTGATTGTCAGTGGAAGTGACGATAAAACTGTGAGATTGTGGGATATCAAATCAAACAAATGTATAATGTCTCTTGTGGAACATACTGATAATGTTAATGATGTTCATTTTTCTCCTGATGGAAATTGTCTAGTTTCTTGCAGTGTTGATAAAACTGTTAAGGTGTGGGATGTAAGACTTGCAAAGAAACTCCTCCAACATTTTACAGGACACGAAGATATTGTAAATCAAGTTAGCTATCATCCGAGTGGAAATTATATTATCAGTTGTAGTACAGATCAAACTATGAAGATTTGGGATACTAGAGAAGGAAGACTCTTTTATACAATTAGTGGACATGCTGCACCAACTACAGCTGTCACGTTCTCTCCTCTAGGGTAGGTTTCAAACCTTTCATCTATTATTAATTATTACTATTTTAAAGTGATTACTTTGCAAGTGGTGGCGCTGACAACTTGGCCATGGTTTGGAAGACAAATTTTGATAAATCGCTTCCAAATTATCTATTTGAGAACAATCTTGCTCCTCCTCAATCTAACATTAATACCTATGCTGGTATTGAAGAGGACCAAATGGCTGATAGATTATTCAGAAATGTTCAAGAAAGACCTCAAACTGCCCCAACTGCTTCTCAACCAATTCCTTCAAACCTTAGAAGTCCAATCATGAGACAACAACCACAACATGTGCAACAACCAATGGAACAATCTTTCAATCAACAATCCATCCTTCACACTCCAAAACAACAACCAAGCACCCCACTAAACACTCATCACAACCATCCACAACCAACTCAACATCAACAACAACCTAGGCCACAACCGCAACTCAACAGTCAAAGTACTAACTTCCAATCTGTATACCTCCCTCCTCCAATACAAACTGATAACCTTCCTCCAACTCTTTCTAATACATTGGAACATATTCTAAGACAATTGGATATCATTACACAAACTGTTAAAGTTATGGAGGATCGTTTAACACTGACGGAACACAAGCTCTCTAAAATTGAAATCAATCAAAAGAAAATTATACAGATGGAATTGGCCAACCAGCTGGCTCATATGAATATTCATACTCCACAATTATCAGAAATTGATGAAACTAATTTATAAAGAAGAGGTGAGAGTCTCTAAGTTTTGTACATATCTCTAAGAATTACTTGCTGTTAACAAAATAAACGTTATAAAATACAAATTCCTTAATCTTAAAAAATGTCTTCCACACCAACATCATCAAGCAGTAAAAATATTGGTGTCAGCTCTAATATGATTGGTACAGGTTCTCCCTTGAGAAATCTTGAATATCCACAATTTTCTACACAAAGTCCTCTAAAGAGAGGGTTATTGGAAGGTAATTCAACAAGACCCGAGAGTTCAACTCTGAGAAATTCATATAATAGTACATTAAGAAGTGATCTTTCCTTCCAGATAGGTTCCTCACTCTCAATAGACATGATCACTCAACACGATTTGATCTTTAAACAAATGGATAGACAAAGAGCAGAACTCTACCAACGAATGCAAGATAGAATTCAAAGAGCCAAACAATTAGGACATATTTGTAAAGATCAAATTAATTATCTTAAATCTAAAATCATGGACTTGGAAGAGAGAATTAACGAAGCAAATAACGAACATTTCAACAAGCATGTTCTTCAAATAGATCCAAAAACAGCCATCGATTCTCTCTCTGCTATTCTTTCCGATGATGAAGATATCACCGAATTAAATAGAAGTAAAATCTCTGATAAGAGTCTTAACAGTAGTTTATTCAGCGACTCGAAACACAACCTTGATGAATGAAGCGATGACCTTGACAATCTTTGAAGATTATCAAACCTATCTTAAACATTCAATTTCTGTAAATACCATTATCAAGTGTTTCATCTGAAATCGAAACCTTTCGCTTCCAACTCCTTCTCGAGAGAATCCACTTCATTAATAAATGGATGATGAATAACAATTTCAGAACGCACATAGACGTTCTTCCTTCATAATTGAATGAAAAATTCATCTAGCGCACCAATGTAAGTCCGTCATTTCTTCGACCAATGACACCGCTCGACTGAAACAGCTGGTACATGGAAATTCTAATGTTGCTCATCAAAACATATTCAAAAATCAACACCAAAAAAAAGCTAACAAATCTCAACAAGCAACATACAGCTTTGTTGAACAATACCCTCCGAGTACATTATTATACTTTATTCTAATACTACTAGTACTTAGCTATAATTTTTTTGATCATCATGCAGCAGCAGCAACAGCAAACTACTGTAACAATAGAAGAAAAGAAAAATGTGCAATTTGCATCTAATACAACTCCAGAACAACAACAACAGGGAACAACACCTCATAAAAATGCTACCGAGAGAAGTGATTTATTGATGAAGACTACCCTCGCTAAGGACTTTAATCAAATTAGAGGGCTCTTTTTGAAATCTTTCTTTTTGCAATTGAAGCAGTACAAGTAGGTTTAGTTTTTAATTTTGACAATTTTTAAAACCGAAAATTATAGAACTAATCTTTGTCAATTACTCTTCCCAGTCATGTGTCTAGTTTTTATATTTATTTTGCAAGCAGTTTTGAATACCATTGTTGCAGGATTTTTGAATAGTGCAGGTAGTGATGGTGTAGTAAGAATTAATTCTACTTCTGTAGAACTTTCTCAGTTAATGTTACAAGCAAAATCATTACAATCTGGAAAGAATATTTCATTTTCACCACCGGAAGCCATCTATGTCACAAGTGACAAGCTTGGTTATCTTGATAGTATTGGATTTGGAAAATTGTCACCTAATCTCACACTTTCTAATGGATTTTTAAGAAATATTGGACCGATTAGTAGACTTTCAGCAAGTACGGCTGTAAATGGTACTTTCAATTACACTGGTTGGGTATCAATTCCATACTCTGTATCCTCACCATTCACTGATGAAACTTCTATGGATGAAATCATTTATGATCATATGGGTGCCGTTTCTAAACCTGAAAATTTGGATGCCGTAGGTGGATACATTATTAGAGACTTATCCATCTCTGATAAGGTTTCTACCAAAACCACGTTTAATTATACTGTAGAATATGATTATGATGAAAAGACTCAATTCTGTAAGAATTACATCAAAAAAACACCATACTCGTATGCAATTAAGAGTTGCAAAGATGCTATTGGTGTAGGTCTTCAGAATTGGATGAATGATGCTTTTTTGAGAAATATTACAGGTTCATTCAGAATTAGAACTTATACTGCTCAAATGGCATATGATACCGAAGTTGCAACTTTCCAAATTGCTGACTTGTTGGGATTCTTCTTCTTCCCTATGATTTTATGTTTATTGCTCCCATCATTCTCATTCACAATTGTCTTGGAAAAACAATTCAAGTTGAGAGAAATGATGAAACTCATGGGTATGAAGATGAGATACTACTTTTTAGTGACCTATGTATTCTTTTATCTTCTCTATTGTATCTCTGCCGCATTGTTTATTATTTTCTCATTGATTTTCAGATTTAGATTCATTACCCAAACCAATCCGTTTATGCTTTTCCTCTTCTTTATTGCCTGGGGTAATACTTTGGTTAGTTTTGCTTTCCTTTTGTCATCATTTATTGGTAAAACCATTGTTGCTACCATTATTTCCTACCTCATTGTCCTTATTATGCCTATGGTAGGAATCATTTTGGAAACTGCAGTCTATACTAATGTTCCAGAAGCAAGATTTGGTTTGTTGACAATTTTCCCGTTACAGATAACTCATTTTGTCTATGCTGCCTCAAGTTCTTGCAATTCATTTGAATGTTTGAAGAAGGTTTCTGATATCTATGATAACCAATCTGTGTTTTATTCCTTAATTTATATGGTTGGTATGTCATTTGTGTACTTTATCCTTGGTTTGTACTTTGATGCTGTTGTTCCTCAACCATTCGGTGTCTCTAGACATCCTCTCTTCTTTTTGGAATGGATTTGGAAACCATTCACAAGAAATAGAGTGAAGAGTAAGAATGGAACTGCCAAGAATAGAGTCAGTCCATGCTCTAAACAAGAAAATCAAGATGAAGAAATAGTTGTAGATGCTGTTAAGGGAGAAACTATGGACTCTGATGTCGCTGAGGAATATTTCAAGGTTAATCCACCTGGATATGACAATAAGCAAATGCAAGAACATGTGAAAAAGTTGAGAGAAGATAATGGTGTTGTTCTCTTTAATTTAGAAAAGACCTATGGTTTGAATAGAGCTGTAAAGGGTACTTGTTTGACCATTGGTAAATCTGAATGTTTCGGGTTATTGGGAATGAACGGTGCAGGTAAATCTACTACCATTTCCATGTTATCTGGTATGTTTGGTCCAAGTAATGGTACAGCATACATATATAATAAGGACATTAGATATGATATGGAAAGCATTCACAAAATGATGGGTTTGACAGCTCAATTTGACATTTTATATCCTGACCTTACTTGTGAAGAACATTTATTATTCTACAGTAGACTGAAAGGTATTCAATTGAAACATGAAAAGGAACATGTTCAATCCTTGTTAAGACAAGTTGGTTTGGATAATGATACACTGAAAACTAAATGGTCACCAAACTCTAGCTCACTTTCAGGAGGTATGAAGAGAAGATTATCTATTGCTATTTCACTGGTTGGTGACCCTAATGTCATTCTTCTTGATGAACCTACCACTGGTTTGGATCCTCTCTCAAAGAGACACTTGTGGGATATTATTCTCGCTCAAAAGAAAAATCGTACAATTATTTTGACTACTCACTCTATGGAAGAAGCCGATGTCTTGTGTGATAGAATTACAATCATGAATAAGGGTTCTTTCAAGTGTCTTGGATCTGGTGTCAGATTGAAGAGTAAATTTGGTGATGGTTTCTTATTGACTGTCAGTTATGGAGTTTCAAGTCAAGAAGCTGCTGAAAAGTACGTCTACGATTATGTTCCAGAAGCTCAAAAAGATTTAACACTCACTGGTACCACTACTTTCAAGATTCCATTCTTCAATACCAAGCAAATTGGGGAAACTGTTGCAGATAATAGATCTATTGCAGGTCTCTTCCAACATATGGAATCTGGTAAAATCAATCATGGTATTAAGGAATGGGCTCTTAATCAAGTATCCCTCGAACAAGTATTCTTGAATATTGTTTCTAAGGACTCTGAGAAGAGATCTCAAGCTGAAAAGGATGTCAAATGTGCTCACAAGAGATCTTCTGTTCTAATTAGACAATGTCTCTGTTAATTGTTGAAAATTAAACATTTCTAATTGTAACTCTTTTTAACATCAAAATATCTTCCAATAAACAACAAGCAATCCGATTCCAATAATTGTGTTCCATTAACTTCAAAACAAGAATCAAAAAAACACCCAAAAATGTCTGACTTGTATTTTAATATGAAATTTGCTTCCAAGCAATTCGAACGTCAAAGGTTTGTTGTTTGGAGCGATCACAAGAATAACCGACGACATAATGAATATATACACTTTGATTATTGTTTTTTCGGAATGAATATTATTATTTAAATATATAATGTGATGATGGAAATATTTAATTTACTTGACAATTTTTTGATAATTTATTTGAAATATTAATAGTAAAAAGAGTGAAAAGGAACAAGTAAAGGAACGTACAAAAATCAAACAAGCTTTGGAGAAGGGAAATGTTGAAGCTGCCCGAATTCACTCCTCCAATGTAATTCGATTGAAGAATGAGGCTAATAATTTCCTGAGATTATCGGCACGTTTGGAAGCTTGTGCTAGTAGGTAGAGTATCAAATTTTACAGAGTTTTATTCAATGAATTTTGAAAGAGTGAAAACTGCTGAAATGATGGGAAATGTTGTCAAGACTATGGGAACTGTTGTGAAAGGAATGGACAAGGCATTGGAAGCATTGGATACAGAAAAGATTGGAATGATTATGGATAAATTTGAAGAACAAGTTCAAGGATTGGATGTGACAACTTCATATATGGAATCAAGTATGAATACTGTGACAGCAACAAATACCCCTGAGGATGAAGTTAATTGTACGTTTATTTGGAAATTATTGCATTATTAATAATTGTAGCATTGATGGCACAAGTTGTGGATGAGAATAATTTGAATTTGGATCAAACTATTTCACTTGCCAAAGTTGGAAAGGATCAAATTTCTGAAATTCAAGCTGAAGCTCTCATGAAAGAAGTACAAAAACAAAGAGAGAAGAAGAAGGCACTCATGATGTAAATTATGTAAATAATCAAATGATAAAATTAAAAAATTCTTAAATAGTACAGAAATTGGATTCAAATTTTTTAAGTTTTGTAAAGACAAAATACTACAGCACCACAGGTTCCCAACAAAATATTTAAAGTTAAGCGAAGAGAAAAAAGACTACAGCACCACAGGTTCCCAAGTTGTCTCCAACCTCAGTACTGATGTGGCTCGACGATGCTTAACTTCTCAAATCGGACGGGATGAGGTGCATTCATCGTGATATGGCCGTAGCCATTCATTATGTAAAAATATGAATCATGAACATTTAATCTCCCTCTTCGCTGTAAACTATTTATCATTTTGAAAAGGCATGGGATTTGGTATTAACTTTCGAACATTGCCATTGGATCATTCTGGCAATTTGGAAATGAAACAAGATATTGATTTGAATTTTATCCATCGTTAGGAGGAACAAACTCCGTGATTTGGTCAAATAAGAGAAATGAATCCAATGTGTGTTGATCAACGTTTCACTCCTTGTGGTCGAATGTAAGTTCATGAATTTGTCAATTATGAAGTAGCTGAAAAGGGAAACCAATCACAAAATACTGACATATTACTTCTCCAGCACAAATTACTTGCTTTCCAAACCAGGAGTTGTAAGTCCAGTAATTAGTTTAACCAATGTTCAAGCATTGGAAATTCAATTGACTAAAGAGGAGAAGAAGAGTTTGGAAGGCGCCTATTCTACAAAGGAAATTCAAGGAATGTTCAAGTGTGATTAAATAGAGATTGATTAAAATTTATTCTTCCAAATAATTTAATTTCTGATTTTCAGTAATATCAAGAAATGTCAAGTTTTTCAATTCCTGTATGTATTCAATCCCTTCTCTACCAATATTATTATTATGAATATCAAGATATGTTAATTGTTCCATTCCACTAATATATTTAGCACCAATATCGGTAATACCGTTCATATATACATTTAGATTGGTCAATTGCTTCATTTCACTAACATATTCGGCACCTTCATCACCAATTTCATTACAACCAACATCAAGATTAGTCAATTGTTTCATTTCACTAATGTGTTTAATTCCTTCCACACCAATATTGCTGAATGAAATACTAAGATAAATCAAGTGGTTCATTCCACTTAAAAATTTAGCACCCTCATCTCCAACATTGTTCATGGCAATTTCCAGATTTGTCAGGTTTTTAGACGACCACTAGCAATATATGCAATACCCTCAACATCTATATTGTTATTTTCTATATTGAGAAATGTTAATTGTTCCAAATCTAGTATGAGCTCACATCCTTTGTTTCCAATATTATTTCCAGAAATTATAAGATGTTTCAATTGTTTCATATTAATTATGTGTTTGACTCCTTCTACTCCAATGTTACAGCAATTCATATTAAGTTTAGTCAATTGTGTCATTTCACTTATATGTTTAGCTCCTTCCACACCAATTAAATTGACAGCAATACTGAGAGAAGTCAATTGCTTCATTTCAGATATGTATTCAATGCCTTGTTGACGAAGTGCATTAGTAGAAACGTCGAGATTATTTAATTGCCTCATCTCTCTTAAATATTTGGCACCTTCTTCACCAATCTTGTTATTTGATATATCAAGAAAAGTTAATTTACTCAGTCCAATAATGTGTTTAACACCTTCAACACCGATCCTATTGGATCCTATATTGAGATTGGTCAAATGTTTCATTTCAGATAGATATTTTGCTCCTTCCACACCTATTTCACAATTATCAATATGAAGAGTATTCAGTTGTTCCAATTCACTTAGATATTTCGCACCTTCATGAGTAATTGCATTTCCATTAATATTTAGATTAATTAATTTATCAAGTTGACCAATATATTTAGTATTTTCCACATTCATATTATTGTAAGAAATAGAAAGATTAGTTAATTGTTTCATCCATTCGAATATTTTACAATCAAACACAACACTATCACTTCTTCTCTTTTCAACTTTAAGAGTTGCAATATTTTGTAAAAATTGACCTTGCATTTTCGAATGGTCATGATTGCGTGTCAATGAAAGTTTACATCTATCCGAAATGACATGCAACCACTGTTTAGAAACTAATGCACAACCCGTTACCATAAATTTAAAATCATGGCAAAGAAATGATAAAATTTCATAAAGTGAATCATCTGAAAAAACATTTGCTTTTGAAAAACCATTGATGGCTGACTTGTCAGAGCTGATGGCTTGGTTTTTTAGTTTGCTCATTTTTTTTGAAATGAGTTCAGCAATGTTCAAGCCTTCATTCTTTTAGAAGTTTGAAGAAAAGCATTTTTTTGTAACTTTAAATTTAAAAAAAAAAGATAGTAAGTGGAGGCTATTTTCCTGATGGTTTCAAGATATGAATCTGTAAAAAATGAATAACTTCTAGATAATATTGAGTTGAACATACAGTAAAAATATCTGAACTGAAACATTAGAGATGGAAGCAAAAATTGATCTCGAGTGCCGGGAATTGAACCCGTCTGGAATGCTACCACTATACCACACCCGATTACACAAAAAGAACATTAAATTCTTAAATGTTTGCTTCAAAAGTTGAAAGTGGCATTTCCTAAAGCAATAAATGGTCAAACACGTGGCTGAATTTGAAAAATTGTCTCTTGTTCAATTAAAAAAAAAGTAACCTACTGCAATGAATCTTCAGTCGAGTATTTTCATAGATTCATTAAGCCCTCTTGTCCAATCACACGATATCGTTCAAGAAATTGTGCAAGAGGGCCTACTATTAATTGAGAGGGAGGAAATCCACAAGCATTAAATAAATTTTGCAGTATTGTAAATCAACAGCAGTAAAAGAGGAACTTAAATAATAGTAAACACCAACCCAAACAATTTGGATAAGATTGAATTGACATTTTTTCAATAAAGTCTTGAATTGTGAAATTTTCAATTTATTCTTTCTGAATTTCAGTTCAATAACATTGCCAAAGAACAAATTCTTTATTGGAAGGCTCTAGAAACTCTGCTTCTAGTCTAAAATCATATTGTTGGTCAATGTCTAAAAGGGTCACTTATTAAGGAACATCCAATTCTGATCTCAAAAAAGGAAATTGGCTCCAAAATATTCATAATCTATTCTTTTTTGAAATATCTCCTTATTGAACCGAAAGCATTGTCCTGTTTGAACTGCTACCAATTCCTCAATTTCATCATAGTACTGATAGCCAATAAACCCAATTGTGTCATGCAAAGTTGACAAATTTTGGCATGCAGCCTCAATAATAAGCTCTCTATCCATTATGTTTGAGTAAAAAATACTTCTACCGAACTGTCTGATAGCATCAAGAACTACTTCCCTATTGCTTTTCAATTCCATTGGAGCAAATTCTAATACTCCTCCAAAAACTTTAATAGCCCGTTTGAAAAATTCAATATTACTGGAAGAAATAGATAAAAATGGTAGGTAATAAAGCGCTTTTTCTTTGTATAATCTTAACCCTTCAATCATAGCCTCTTCTTTAAATGGAGCTTCACATGCATGTATTAGTGTTTCGATATCTTTTTTCAAACATTCCATACAAATAGAAAACTCAGCACCAATTTGTGAAAGTAAAATCTTCTGGAAATCTCCTCTGAAGTATGTGAACAGTGTTTTAGATCCTGTAAAGTTCATATTCTTAAGAGCTATCATCATTATATCTGTATCCTTCATTAACGAATAAGGAAGATATTGGATTAACAGCCCATTATGCCGTACAATTTGAATAGCTAGTTCTCTATTTTCCAACAAACCAAGATCACGTGCAACCTCTACTACAAACGCATATGGATTTTTAAGGGTTTCTAGAATAATCTCCCTATCGTTATGGAGATGCTCTGCTGCATATTGAAAAGCAAATGAATTGCTCCTCACTGCCATCAATACCAATTCTCTATCGTTCTTATATTCATTGCATAGAAAATTTAATATTGATCCATTTGCGCAAAGACCCTCTCTCACTATTTCCTTATCGGTTAAGAATATCTTATTGGCATATCTCAGAGCCAATCCGTTATTCCTAATTGAGGTCAATACAATTTCCCTATCCGATTTAAATGTCTCACTTACTTGTTCCAAAGCAACTCCATGTTTTTCCACAACTTTTAACACTACATCCCTATCTTCAATCAAATTGTTAGGAATAGAGAATGAACTTCCAAAATCTGTCCTCCTATCAATGGCTTCCAAAAATACCTCCTTATAAATATAGTTGTTACACATTAAATCCAAAACTGATGGATTTTGCTGAACTGCCTCTCTCACAATATCTCTACACGAACGATGATTTGTAAATATTTCAAGAATTAATCCATTTTGTTTCACCATGAACATAATATCATCCGATGAAAACCCGTATTCATCTGTAAACTGTCTATATTCTTCATAATGCATTGCTAAAAACTTTAATCCAACATCTCTCCTTTCCCCATTCAATAAATCACTCAATATTGAACCTCTATTAAACCTTGAACAATTTTTCAAGTTATAATTCGCAAAATCCAAAATTATTTCCTCATCCTTCAATAATTCCTCATCAATCATGTCTGTTATATGCAGAATTGGTTTATATGGTGTAATTAGAACATTAGCCTTCCTCAGAAAATTTGAAACATATTTCTTGTCTTTTCTAAACTCAATCGGAATGTAATTATAACAATTTAAGGCTTCTTCTCTCCGTCTACTCCACAAAGCCTTTCCCTTCTGTTGGCATTCAAATTTCTTGATCATCAACTTTTGATAGTCGTGATGAGGAATTAAATCAATTAATTGAATCGAAACCAATTCTTCATCTTCTTCATCATCATAATGATGGAAATATTTATTTTCTTTGGCGGGAAATTCTGAATCAAAATCTCTATCTAGCACTCGTTTCATTTTTTTTATAATTAATTGCAATTACAAAGAATCATAATTGTAAAGTCTTTAAATGTGCAATAATTTGAATTGAACAACATTAAATAGAATTGAGGAGAAACAAAATATTAAACTAAAGCACTTAATAGTCTCCAATTGTAGACAAAAAATGCCAATCAATTAATAAAATGTGATCTGTCTACTCAACATGTCAATTTTCCACAATCAAAAAAAATAACAATTAACTGCACTTTCACTTTTTGAAATAATAATTCGGAGCGATCGGCTACTACTTTGCAGAAAATTTATACAAGAAACAATATTCGAAACCATGTCATCAATAGGATATTCTCTAGCCGTTGATCAAAGTGGCTACAATAAGGAATCTCTCACCGAAATTTATCAACATTCTCTTGTTTCCAATAATTCCATTCTCTATCTTTATGGTGGAGAAGATTCGAATGGATACTGGACGAATCGTCTATGTGTTATGAATGTTGCTGGTTTTGCAATCAAAGGAAAAGCTAAAGCCAAATATCTTGAATGG
Source organism: Naegleria gruberi (assembly GCF_000004985.1). Taxonomy (NCBI): domain Eukaryota; phylum Heterolobosea; class Eutetramitea; order Acrasida; family Naegleriidae; genus Naegleria; species Naegleria gruberi. Next base: position 276,662 of record NW_003163303.1, read on the forward strand.
GAAAAACCGAAATACAATTCATTTCCTCCTAAAAAAGATGGTCACGTAGTTTGTTTCAATTCCACACAAAAGAAAATGTTTATTTTTGGTGGAAGTGATAATCAACACATTTCTGGACAGAATAATGCTGTCTATTCTGTTTCTTTCGATAATTTTAATTGGAAAATTGAGATGAAACATGAAGAAACATCTGCTAGACCAATTGGAAGATCAAACTCTGCATTCACACAAGTTAAGAATAGTTTATTCTTGTATGGTGGTAAAGTTAGTGATTTTAATGCAAATTTGGATTTTCCAGTAACTAATCAAGTATTGGATGATTTTTGGATGTTAGATACTGACTCAGTTTCTTGGAAGAAACTTTCAAACAAATTGGCTGCTGGTAAAAACTTGCCAAAATTGTTTGGTGCTTCATTGTGTGCTACTGCTAATGGAGAACATCTCTTCCTGTATGGTGGATCAATTGGTAGAGAATATAGTCCTGAATTGTACAAGTATTCCATCAAGAGTGACTCATGGGAATGTGTAACATCAAAAACCAAAGGTGACGGTCCAAAGATTGGTAGAGAACGTCATGCTTGTGTACTTTTAACAAAGACCAATGAAATGATTGTGAGTGGTGGCTGGGTTTTTGGAGGAATTGACTCTTCAATTTACTCTCTTAATTTGGATTCTCTCATGTGGAAGAATATTACACCAAAGAATTTAGATTCAAAATCTTTACAGAGATATGGTCATGCTTCTATTGCTGTTGAATTGTCAAATACTGAACAATATGTAGCTATTATTGGTGGTAAGGATATTTCAATGAATAATAGATCAGATTGTTTATTGATTGCACTCACCAATAAGGAAGCTACCTTGACATCAATCTTACAAGGTATTTCACAAAAGCAAAACAGTGACAATTCATTCACAGAAGATTGGAACAAGTTTGAAAAGTTAGCTACTCCTCTTCCTGCTCCATCTTTGACAGATGATTATATGGCAAGCGTTGCAGGTGTTGGTTCAAAGGCAACCACCACCACTACTCCTACAGCTGTCAAACAACCTGAAGTGCCAAAGAAACCAACTACCAGTACTGTTACTCCAACACCTGAAAAGGTTAAGGAGTCAAAGCCAGTTGTAACCTCAAACAATTCAGGTGATTTGATCGGTGAAAAGTTGCAAAATATTGACGATAAACCAAAGTTGGAAATTGTCAAGAAAGGAGCAAGAATGCAACAAAGAAAACCTAAAACAATTAATGCTGATTTATCCAAGTTGGATAAGGCAGCTCAACAAGTCACTGTAGATGTACCAGATGAAAGCAAGTTCAAACAATTGGAATTGGAAGCTAAAAAGATTGTCACTCCACAACAAGAACCTGAAGCTTCTTCCAGTGACCAATCTGCCGAAAAGAAGCCAATTAGAGGAGGTGTATCCATGTTCCCTGCAACTGGTAATCCAATGATGGGTGAATTGAGTGCAAAGCTCAAAAAGAAACAATAATTTATAAAAGAGCATCCTGTAAGAAAATAAGCTCTTCAATGTAGTGGCAGTACTTTCTCAATTGAGGTTCATCATCTCCAAGAATTTCTTTTCTAGGAGTAATCTTGGCTTCCTCGTTTTGGATTTGGTCATTATTATAGATGTCCTTATACTTTGCATAGAGTTTTTGGAATCTATCCTTTCCAAAAATCTGTTCGTTCTGAGTAATTAACTTGGTCACTCTATCTTCCAATCGTCCCACAACTGGTACGTCATCATATTCAGTCTGATCATAATACTCGTCTTCGTCATCATTTTCCTCTTCATCTTCATTATCACTGTACTCATTTTCTTCATCTTCACTTTGAGTTTCATACTCAATGTCTTCAGAATCAACTGTCTCACTGTCATCACTATCTCCAAACATTGTGTCTTGTTGCTTGTCCTTCTCAGATTCAGGAAGTAAATTCATGATGGATTCCTTCTTTTTCTGGAGTGTTTCGATTTTCTTGTGAGTTAAATTGATCATTTCAGTGTATTCCTTCTCAAGCTCTGAATCTATTTCAGCTTGTCTTTGCGTTATGGATTCAATATCGGTAGGTGATTTGACTTGGTCAACTTCCTTCTTTAAGCCCTTTTCTGAAGCCAAAATATTATTTTGGTTGTGGAATTGGTTGTATTGTTGGTTTTTAGCGACCAATCTATTGGCATGGCTCTCAATTCTTGCCTCTTGAAGTTTTCTCTTTTCCTGTTCTTCCTCTTGGGCTCTCTTTTGTTGTCTCTCGAATAAAATTCTTTCCTTCTCATTTGAGAATTGATTTTGTTTGGACTCGAACTTTGATGGTACATTGAGGTTTTGGAATTTCTTACTGAACTCAGAGAAATTATTCTCCTCTCTCTCTTTTTTAAGCTTTTCCTCTTTTTCCCTTCTAACTTGTTCCAACATTTTTTCAACTCTCATTTGCTCCTTGTGAAGCTTTAAAATTTCTTGATCTATCTTCTTTTCCTTCACTACTTGATTTGAAGAGGATGGTCTGGATGATGGAAGAGGTTGAACACTAGGTTGAACCTTTAAGATTTGTGGTTTAGGAACAGATTTAAGATCCGACGGTATAGGAGTTTGATTTCTTGCTGTTTGGGGTTGAACCACTTTTCTTGCAACGATATGATTTGGATTGGATGGAACAGGTGATTTTTCAGATACACCTGTTGATGGCACAGGAGAAGCTGGAGGAGTGCTATCAATAATTCTCGAATTCAAAATACCCAACTCAGAAAGCTGGGCAGTAAGATTGGCCATTTCTCCTTCTGGAACAATATCTTCAACTTGATCTTGAGCTAAAACCAACTCCCCTGTTGGAGATAATGTAAGCATTTGTTGTCTAATATATTTTACAATAATTGGGGTTTGTAAAATTTCTTTAAGCGTTGGTCTCTTCGATGGTCTTGTTTGGAGACATTTAGTGATCAATCCTACGAGTTGACTATTGTAATGGTTCACATTCTTGATTGGGGAATAATAACCTTTTTGAATATTAAGGAAAAGCATTTGAATATTTTTTCCTTTGAATGGCAAAGCACCTTGGTTAACCATTTCATAAAGAATCACTCCCAAAGCCCAAACGTCCGATTTATAACTATATTTTGATCCTCCACATTGTTCTGGACTATTGTGAATGTCAGTAAATTCAATTTAACTCTTAATTGACTTACCTCATGTACAATGGCGTTCCAATTGTAGTTTGGGCCATTTGCTCACAAGTTCTCATTCCTGATTCATCAAACACTTTTGCAATACCAAAATCTCCTAATTTAACATTTCCCTTCTCTGATAAGAAAATATTTTGTGATTTCAAATCTCTGTGTAAAACCTTTTGATTGTGAATAAAATAGAGAGCCAGAGCTGATTGGACAAACAATTTCAAAACAGTCTTTTCTGGAACTCTTTGATTGAGATAATTTTTCTGAATAAAGTTCGATAAGTCACCTCCTTTGCAAAAGCTCATAACAATACACAAGTTGCTCTCCTCATCCATAAATGAATCAATGTATCGGACAATGAAGGGATGTTGAAGTGTTTGCAAGAGCTTGACTTCTTGCTTGGCACTATTCTTTTCCTTTTGAGATTGACCCTTCAATGGAATCTTTTTCATCACATATTTCTTATCAATATTAGTTGTTGAGTGCACTACAAAGACACTTCCATAACTTCCACTTCCCAATTTCTTTTCGACTACGTATCTATTCATTGTTGTTGTTGTATAATATTAGTATAATTTTGTAAAATGATGTTGCTGTTGTATTATTATTATTCGTGCAATATAACCTTCTTCACCATATGGAACAACAAAAGATACTCTCCCTTGAAGTATTGCAATGATGATGGTTGAATATTTTTTTACTTTGAACTTTTGTAGACAATTTTGGCGCCAAACAATAAAATTGCAATTTTAAACATGTAACGTTCCAATAGACATCCGGCAACGCGTTTTTAACGTTTTGGTGTTAAAAGGTTTTGAAACCTTATCACTACGTTTCATGACAGACAATCAAACTTCGTAAACTAAACTTTAACGTGCAAAGACCACTTATTGATATGCAAATAGTCTGTGAAGTTATTTTTACAAAGACAGTCCCATGAAAAACGTTTTAAAACGTTGCAACTACATTTTATTAAATGATTTAATATTGATACGTGGTACTGGTTGTTCTTTTTTGTGTATCTTTACTACATAGTAATCTAGTCTCTCCTCAACGTCAATTTGTTTAGTTAAATCGGTAACTTTTGGGAATGTTAGTTTCAAAGTATATGTTAAACCTTTTTCGCCAATAGGATCTTTCTTGCTAATGATTTCATCTGTGTCAAAGATGATGTCTTCATCAAATTTACCAACACTAAATTGAAACTCCATCATATTAGGTCTCTTTTCGGATGTTTTTGGGATAATTTCTATGCCACCAAACTTTTTAAAAATCCAATAAATATTGGATTTTGTTATTACGACGCATGGTTTAAACATTATAGGAACGTCTGTATGATTTACAACTTCGACGTAGTTGTTTTTGACGACTGCATTCACACCTCTTGTTGGTGATAACATAATAATTTCATCGTCAGATATGTTGCAAAACAACACGAAAAGTTGAAGACGAATAAAACGTAATAAAATGTTTGTTCAACGTTGACGTTAATCATCATTCATTTTCAAACGTTCAAATCGCGATTTAAAAAATCGCGATTTTCAACGCGTTGCCGGATGTCTAATATACAACAACTCTAATAAGAACAACAAATATTAATGACAATAATTTTCTTCACTACTGTACTGTGTTACTGGATCATGACAGGATGAAAACCCAACTTGCTCATTAAAACGTGAGGCACAAGAATTAGACTATTTTTAAATACAAAAAATTGAATCAAATCATCATTAGAATTTTATCAGTTGCCTTCCTCTTCTGTTTTAGTCTCATCAGAGAATTTTCAAACGTGATCGTGGTGGCCACCATCAACTCTCTCTCGGAATCTACATGAAGAAAGAAAATAGTACTACAACTTGTGATGGAGTATTTTAATAATTTATTGAGCAAGACGGGCAAGTTAGCCTATGGAAGCAGAGAGAATGTTCAACTTTCGGGGAATCAATCGACACAAGCATTGAATAGACAAACTTTGGAATTGTACTCTATGGAAATGGCTGATATTGCAAAGGAGTCATATGAGTTGGATTTTAGTAAAATTCCACTCAATAAGAATGTAGTGCTTGTGTTGGGAGATCAATCTGCTGGTAAATCTTCATTCGTTAATTATTTATTCTCTGGATCTAGCATTAGAGAAACTGGTGCCAATGCCATTGATACTCAGTTTACAATTTTGGAATGTGTTAGTGAAAAGGAATTTAGAAATATTGTTGGAATTTCAAAATATGATAATTTAATGAAAGAATTCAATAGGAAAAAAAGAGATCCAAATTTTGATATTGACGAATGGAAATCTCAACCATTAGAGAGGCAAATAACAGACGAAAGAGAAAATATTCTATATTGTGAACTTTCACAGACTGACAAGATGAATAGATATCGTCAATTTTATGATTCTACTATGAAAACTGTGCTCATAAAACATCATGAGCTAGTTAAAGCATATGTGGTGAATGCCAGATTTATAGATGGAACTGATATGGAGAAAATGTATCAGGGAAATGTTCAAGAGAGAAAGAAACAGAGAAAGAAAGAGAAGGAACTTTCAGAGTTTGTTGATAATATTTGCACCACGACTAAAAAGAAGGAACCTGCAGAATCTGAATGGGAACTACTAGATCCAAAAGCTATCAAGAAGAATAACTCACAGAAAAACCTGGAGGAAGATGATGGAGAAAAATGGTTGGTGGAAAATTTGATTTTCATTGATACACCAGGATTTAATGGTTCCATGAATTTGGATGTGGAAAAATTCAAAGCAAATATTGAGGTATTGGAATTCTTTTACAAAAACTCTTCATTAGTGTTGTTCCTCTTGAGTCCAGCACATTTGTTGAGTATTGGAAATTCTCTCTACATGTTACAACTGACCATAATTGATCAAGAAACAAGAGAGAAATTGTACAAACATGTATATAGTCAATTACAAATCACTGATAACACCCTACAGAATGGCAATAATGTACAGCAGCCAACACCTTCGTCTGGTGGATTAGTGAGTTCTATTAGCAAGACAGTGTTGGATACATTGTTGAGTGGATGCTACTCTGCATTGGAATCTAATTTCAAGAGTATTACATCCTTGTATAGTGGAGGTCCAAAAAAACAAAAGGATTATTATTTTGGATCCTCAATCTATGACAAGCTTTATTTTGTCATTAACAAGATAGATACTGTAAAGAATGTAAATTATTGCCATTTCGAACTTGGATGTTCAATAGGGAGAAACTTTAAATTTCTTCCATTGCCAACAGCATCCAGAGTTCTATGCATCGCGTGTCCAAATGAAATAAGGAGTCAAATAGCATCCACCTCTTTTATCAAGAGGAAAGATGTCAACTTGGCAAACGTGAACTTTGGAGATTTACACCAATTGGAAAAGATCATTAACACCCTACGAGATGAAAAACAGATTCAGTTAACATTCATCAATCACATTCAGTACATGTTTGAAAAGATACAAGCCAAACATCAAAATATGAACTATTACAATCAGTACATGTTAGGAACAGTCTATGAACGAGCTCAAAATATTTGTAATCTTTGTTGTGATCCTACTCCTGATGAGTTACGAGATGAGCAATCTAACTAATGATAAATATTTAAATGAATTGTTTTCAATAGTTATTTATTACTCAATGAATTTGATAAATGTTTCATGCACTTCCCAAATCGAGTTTATTCCACCTTTGATTTATATCTTTTCTTCCTCAATGGTTATTGTTACTCTTCCTTCAAGACAACCCATGATTCGTCACAAATAAACTTGTTTTGAAATTTGGAGGGCTCAATACTCAATAACATTGCTCTGTGAACTCCTTGCTACCTAAGCATGTTTCACAACAGGTTCTTCAAATTGTGGGTTCATTTGTTTTAGTTTATCTAACTCCATATGTTTCGAAATAAGTCAAAGAAATGGAAAACTGATGCAGTCGTATGAAAAATTTAAATTGAAAAGACAATCTGGTTTACAATTTTTTAATGATATCATTTTGAATAGCTTGAACAATGGAATGATCCACTTGGTAGGATAAAAAGTGATTCTTATCCTGGAAAATATATGGAATGGATCCAAGCTTTTCAAAAACAACTTTTTGTTCACTTTCAAAATCAACTAAATGATCATCCTCAGATCCAAATTGAACAATAATTGGACAATTTCTTTTCATTAATTCCCAATTCCATTCTCTATTGTAATATCCACTCTTTCTTTCATTTTCATCACCCATATCAGTTACGCAAGCAGAAACAAGAACACAAGCATGAAGTGTATGTTTTTCAATATATCTCATACTATATCCATTTCAACAATGACCATTTCAAATAGGAGAATTTATACAATTAATAGATTGCAATTATCACAATTAAAATTTAATTAATTTCCGATTATTTTCATATTTAATTAATATGATCATTAATAGTTCAGAATATTTGAGCAAAGTAGCAAACTTACCAACATTCGGCTCCACTACTGTGACCAATTAATATTAATTTTGCACCTTCCTCTCTATATGGTTCAATATGTTTTTCAACAAAAGGAATCCATATGGATTCTCTTGCAACATATGGATCAGGCATATCCTTGCAAATAACAGTGCATTTCCGAGAAATATCATCATCAAACAATTCTCTAATTTTATCAGTTAAATCACTATACCAATTTGAATCCAAAATATCCTCGCAACCATTTCCTGGTAGAATCATGAATACTAAGTGATCTTGTTCTTGATTGTTGGCCATTCTTCTTGTTTCTATTTTTTTATTTAAATTTTAAAAAAATATATTTTTTATGAAATAATGTGTTTTTTGGTTAATTTATTTATTCTGACTTCTTGTTCTTTCTCTTGGTCATTCTACCTGGCTTACCACCTTGAACTAAAGCGCTGAAAGGTGACTTGTTAATGTGCTTTTCAGAGTCAACTCTAACAGTGAATGATGGAACATTGACAGTTTGCTTACCAACTCTGATGTGACCTTGGAAGATAAGTTGTCTAGCGTGGTGAATAGACTTGGACAAGTTGAGCTTTTGGACGATGGTTTGCAATCTTCTTTCCAACAAGTCTTCAGCCTTCAAGGACAAGATGTAATCGAGTTGTTGTCTAGATTCATCCAACAAACCTAATCTGGTCATTCTTCTCAACAAAGCAGCACCTTCGAATTGTCTCTTGATATCATCTTCTGGCAAAGTGAGCAAATGTCTAGCAGTCTTACGAGCACGAGCAAGGTAGTATTGGACTCTCCAGATTTCGTGCTTGTTCTTCAAACCGTACTTTCCGCACATTCTCAATTCTCTGTCCAAACGTTCCTTTTCGAATGGACGTCTAGGTGGCATGGCAACCTTGGAGTGGACTCTATAACATCTATTTTGGACCATTCTATGCAAGTTAATAAAAATGAAGAAAGATATTCAATACTCACTTGACGTTTTTTTTTCAACAAACTTTTTAAAATAGTGGCGAGGAATGGTTAACTATTATTTTACAATCAAAATTTTTTAGAAGCATTTCTCAGCTTGAACCACCACAATAACGCTCTAAGCAGATAAAAATTACCACTTATTCATCTTTGCTTCCTATCAAATATTAGCAATCGCTTCAACAATGTACTAGCATCATAGGGGAAGATTCCTTTGGAGTAGAGTTGGTAAATTTCCAAATGTAAATTATTCATCACGGATACAACACTAGTCATCATCGTTTGTTGTTGACTATCTTCAATCTGCTCATGTCCCGTCCTCTCATCCTTCTCTTGGTTGGAAACATAGTATTGATACCATCGACACGTCTTGAATATCAACTCTAGAATGCACTCACAAGTTTCATCAGAAATTAAATAATCCATCAACACTTGAATGTTAAAGTTCAAAATGCTCAGCAAGTGGTAAATTATTGAGAGTGGATTTAAAAGGTTATTCATGAATTGATTAATTCTCTCTGCTAGTAATTTGTCATCGGTAGTGGTTGGACAATTTTTGGATTCTTCTTGCAGCTGATAAAACTTTAGCCAATTGGAATGTATGTGAAAGAGAGAAAGGAAAACTTTTAACAAGCTCACATCATGCATGGAACAAATTCTCTGAATGGTTGAATAGAACATTTCTTCACTCGTTTCAAAGATGCTCTTCAAATCCAGTTGGTGCCAAATGGACTCACTAGAAAGATTGTTATAATTACATTTTTCAACCATCTTGATAACCAAGAGGAGAAACTCTCTCTGCACCGATGATTCTACACGCTCACTGCAAAAATCAGTCTCAATACACTCATTGCTGTTGAATAGAGAAGGATAATGACCTATCGCGTTAGTAAGCTGGTTGACAAAATCATGTGAAGAAATTTCAATAACTTTTCTCATGATGGAAAATAACTTTTTTGAATTGACATCCATACGAGTACCATTACACTCTAACATGGCAATACAATAGGATAAAATTCTACTTGCAATCAATTCAGAAAGGTCAAGATTTTCTACAAGTTTGATATAATTATAAATCATGTCATTGGTTGCAAAGAGGAGAGAAAATGAATCTGAAAGATTATTATTCTTATAAGTTTCAACTAGTTGATCGGTAATCCTAATAATCAATCGAAATAAAATTTCAGAATCGAACTCTTGTTGGGATTTCCTCAAATGTTTTACAATATTTCTAATTAACATGATACATTCCTCATTTCTTAATTTTACAATTCGAACAATTTCACACAACAAGTTCAAAAAATCATTACTCTTTTTCACATCCAAAATCCACAATTTGAAGATAATCTTTTGGGAAAAGTAGCAAATGAGTGGATCATGAAACAAATCTCTTCCAGACTTTTCAGTCAAAAAAAGAATTGGCATTAATGAGCTCGAAATGTTATCTAACAAACAAGGAGTTAATGAATTGTATTGAATAATTTCTATTGTATTTTCTTTTGAATTATCTAATTGTTGTGAAATTTTGGAAATTATTTTCCTATAATCAAAAATTGATTTCCCTTCTTCCCAACTTTCCAAATCTTGCACAAATAAATATAGTTGATTAAAATATTCAACAATGTGACAGTATTCATCTTTACAATTTGCCTTCTTCTTCTTTGAAGGATTCTCATCTCCGAGTGATGCTATCGTATTGTTATTACATAATTGATGCATCATTGTATTATTAGAGGGATCATTTTTCATTTTTTTAATCTATTCTTCATCCCTCTTCTTTGCCATTATTAAACGATACATGTTTTCAAACTCTAGACGATCATCAAAATTTTGAATCTTTTCAATTTCCTTTCCAATGTTCATCGTAGATGATCTAATATTCAGAGTTTTAATATTCTCTACAAAGTTTTCACCTGATTGGGGAGTAATTCTTGTCTCGAATTTTTTCAGCAGGTAATGATAGGCTTCGAAATTACCTTCTTGTTCCAACTTGGTCAATGTTTCAAAAAAGAGAGAGAACATTATTTTGTATTGTCTCAATGTATCTTCTTCCATGATTTCATCTTCTTCCTTGATTGTTATTTTCTCTGTATTTGATGACATTTTTTGATGAAAGCAAAATTAAATAAAAATGCAAAATGAAAATCATGGTGATGGTGGCAACAACGGAAATCAACAAGTCTCAGCATCTTCATCGTCGGAACAAACAAAGAGTGAAGGTGGAAAGAAGAGAATGAAAGGAACACAAGCAGCCAATATACAACAAGCAAAGGAAAGATTACCCTTTCCAAGATTTGGAGAAAAGTTGGATCAAAGGGCAATAATATCAAAGGAGGAACTTGACTTGAGGATTAATGAAAGAAAGGAATCTCTCTATACATTATTGCAACAGGAACGATCGAAAAGAGAGTAGGTTTAATTCATTTATTCAGTGCAATTTCAAAATTGACCATAGTAAGGATGTTTCATTTGCAGAGTTTATTCCAGAGATGAATGCAGTTAAAGTTCTGCATTTGAAAGGAAAATTAACAGCAAATATGGGATTTTCAGTGAGGAGAGAAAATTTATGCCCTCGGTTGGATCAATATCCATCAGTTTATATTGAAGGATTGGATTTAAAAATTATTTCGAGGCAAGATGGAGAAAGAGCTTTCAAATTTTTACATATTGAAGAAGCATTATATTTGATTGATGTTGGAACATTGATTTTAATTCATGAAAAGGACCCAATGGATATTAAAACAATAGAAGTGGACTCCAAGAGTTATAATGTTAGATGTGGCAATGTTATTTCTACTGTTCAGGAGGCTTATTCTTTATTCCTTCGTTATTCTAATCAATTGAATTCACTGTACAAATATCCTGAGGATTTACTAAACTCATTTATTGCCTATTCATACCTGAAGAAATTGGGATTTTCAGTTCAAAGACACTCTATAGATCACATTATTAAGGATGAAAAAGAGTCAAAGAAGAGAAAGGTAGAGAACAATACACCTATTGAGACTAAACAAACAAAATCTCAATCTAAAAGAAAAAAGAAGGAGAGAAAGGCATGTGATTTCCCTAATACATATCCATATACCATGACTAATCAAGAATCAATAGATGTATTATCAGACGAATCTAACAAACCTCTTGTATATAATATGAAATTGGAAGACAGTCAAGAATTGAATCTCCAACAATTATTCAACACTCTCAATATTGTTCAACATGAAAAATTCAACTCTAATGTAAATAATGAAACAGAAAGAATAATGTTTGATGTTTGGAAATCTGGAACTACAGATCTCAAAAGTCCTCCAGCCATGGTTGTAATTATTACCTCATTTTCCAGAAGTACAGTTCCACCGATAGAGGACGTTTTCAGAATGCACAACATGTTTGGAACTATTCCAATATTCTATTGTATGGTTGGTGATAGTGGTTCAATACTTTTTATGAATATTGCTCCATTCGAAATTGAAAATTTAAATATGCCTTCTCAAAATTCTATTGCAAATGACAATAATCAACAAGAGCAAGCATTGAACTCTTTGATTGTATAAAACCTTAAGTAATTAAAAGTTCAACTAAATATTGCCCTTACAATTTCAATGCGCCAATTTTGTTTTTTGAACGTTTTAAATTAAAAATAGATTTAATGTCGTCACTCCAACCAATGAATGAACAAGGAAAATTCGAAAAAAAAGAAAATGAATGCACGATTTGCACTCTATTTGATATTGTTGATTGCAATGCTCTCCTCCGTATCACTCGTGCTGTTCGTTAAATACTTTTCATATAGACAACAAATGATAATTCAAACATCATCGGAACAAAAGAGTAGCATTCTACATCCTCCTTCAAATTTAAAGAAGGATGGAGAAAAGATTAGCAATAATAATGGACCAAGAATTCATGACACAACTAACAAGGATACACAAACTAATTCATTGTTGCAACAAGCGGAAAATCAAGAACCACAGTCTTCTGACAGTTTTAATGTACAAAAAATTGAAACAAAGAAAAAGAATCACCAAACTTCAATTATTGATGGATTTTTTGATGATAGGATTGATTTTCTAGATACAAAGACCACAATCACTCAAATTGGAGAAAATTTGGACTCTGAAAAAGACAACTCTCTCAAAGTTAAAGTAGAAAATGTGCAATGTAGAAATACTAAACAAGGAGCTGAATATATTACTGATAGTCTTGGATATGTTTGCTCAATTATGCATGTAGATCCAAAAACTAGATGTTGTAAACACATTGATGACGAACAAGCTAGAAAGGATGGTCTTCCACCAATTGAAAGATATTCATGCTCGACATGTCACACTAATCAATGTTGCTCATCTTATGAACATTGTGTCAGTTGCTGTATGGATATTGACAAGAGAGAAGAACTCCAAAGATCATTCCAACAATGGAAGGATGAAAAATTATTTAAGGGCGTAAAAACAGTTTTTGAACTTTGTTTATTGAGATGTAGAACAACCAGTAAGAGTGTACAAAATGAAACCAGATACAAAGACTCTAGATATAGATATTGTTATGGATCTATTAATTAATAATGGTTGTATGATACTCTTGGACTTTGCTTAGGAGAGGCCATACTTCTAGCAATTACATTGATGGCGGATGAATTAATTGCATTTGAACCTTGTCTTGTTAAAACAGGTGATTTTGAGGTAGTTCTAACCTTTTCAATAGGAGCTGTAAATGAGTGCACAGATCCTTTGGTAGGGCTATAGAAACCAAAGCTATATTGTTTGTCAATTGGTGCACAACCATTTCCACCGAACGAAGAAATAAAACCTCTAGGCGATATCATCTTTTCCTTATCCTTATCATCTGCTCTCAATTTTTGTTGTACAATATTTGGATTTGAACTTTCATATCTTAATCCACTATTAATAAACTGTGGGAGTGATTTGTCTCTTGTGAATTCCTCTCTTCTTGGTGTTGCTGTTTGGAATCCCTTACTGACAACCCATTTGTTTTTTTGGTCAGGTCTGAAAAAATTATCCTTAGGGTCTTGATATGGTCCAGCAGTTGTAATATACAATCCCTCAACATCTGCTACTGAAAATGCAGGAGATTTTTCATTGATTGCAGAGTATAACTGAGATTTTTCATACTGGTCCAAGTTGTCAAGAGGTTCTTGCGGATATTCAAGTCCAGCAAGGTAGTTTGTTGTATTGTACAAAATTTGAGGTTGAGAGTAAATTTTAAGGAACGGATTACCATCCGAGGCCAATCTTCCTTTTCCTTTTTGAAGGAAATTCTTCTTTCCAGAAGAGGAGGCAGAATCCGATGAATTACTCAAATCACTCATTGATAATTCTCTAATTTTATCCCCTCTTGGTCCAACAACTCTTGGACTACCAGATCTAGGTCTCTCCTTAATCAATGACATTGATCTTCTCTTCTTTAGCTTAGCATAATCTTCTTCATTCATTTCAATTTCCAAGTGTAAATTTCGAGGAGATAATTGTTGTTCAACTAGTGGTGCGTGTATTACATCTTTTTCTTCTTTCTTTTTTACATAGGATCTTCTTGGAGAAATCTCTGAAGGAGAGGAATGTCTTGGTTTTTGTACATTCATTAGCTGTTCTTCAATCATTTTTCCAACTCTGGACATTTGATCACTAAAAGAATTATTATCTAGATTGTGTGGAAGCTCAATATCTGATGGTGTTGGCTTCTTTTCATTATTATTCCCTTTTTCCCATGAATAAATTGGTTTTACTTTCTTTCCAGATTGAGCCTTTGATTTGTTAATGGCTTGTCTCTTTAAACCATCTAGTAATGATTGCTTAGTCGAACCCGAGTTTTCTGGCTTATTTTCTAAAAACGGATTATTTTCCTCTGTAATTTCATATTTATCATCAATAGTTGTTGGAGTAGATTGTTTTACAGCAAATAGGGCTGTTTTTAATTCATCAATTTTAGATAATGTTGATACATTGTAAGCATTAAGGAGGCTTTCAAACTTGGATTTAATATCTTTCAACTTGTTCGAGAAGTCTACATAAAGTAAAATTGATCAAGCCATACTATTACACTATACTACCTACCACTAGAGATATTCAACTTCCTCACTTCATCAATTTCCTGTATACGTTCTTTGATGGCAATAGATAATTTGTTGAGTACTCCCATCTTATCAACGTAATTCATTTGTGATTTGGGCTTCTCGGCATCTTTTGGATGTTTTAACAAGTTGTGGATTTCTTGTTGTTTCTCCAGTTTTAGTTGGAGAAAGAGCACTCGGTAGAGTTCGGCAATTTCAAAGGCTTGCTTTTCCACTTCCTCAGTGCTATTGATTGATAATTGTACCCATTTCATGTCGATGATGCGTGTTCCTTAGACGTTGGGAGCATATATTTTTTTTAATAAATCTTGAAAAATTTTACAACTGTAAAACTAGACGTTCCTTAAGGAAATGGTCTAAGCCTTGATTAAAAATTAACAAAATGAATTGCATTAGCCGGGAGTCGAACCCGGGTCACCAGCTTGGAAGGCTGGTATGATACCGTTACACTACTAATGCTTCTCTCTTTAAAATTAATTGATCAATGTGGGTTGATAAGTATCCCTAACCTGGAAGGTCCTTTTTCCAACAAGATCTGTTTTTCTGTACTATTCGCTATTTACTCTTTACTTAATAGTAATTTTTATGATTGATTTAAGGTAAGGAGTCAGTATTCTTAAAGAAGGTAGAGTTCATAATAATTATTCCAATTCAAGTAATTTCATCTTAATTGTAGTTAAAATTACCCAATAAATCCAAGAGCTTTAGCGAAAATGCATCTTGTTCCTCATCCCCAAACGGACATTGAAGAGTTACTTGAAAAAAAACACCTTTGAAGTGTTAGAATCATCAGATGAACCCAACAACTTCCTCTCATTCAATTTTACTTCAACGAACAACAGCAGAAATTATCACGATGGAAATTGATGAAAGCAGTTCTGAAAGTTGTGATACTGTTGTGAATGTTGGCTCTTCTGATATTTCACCTCAACAACTACACAAATTTTCCAGTAAATCTCTGCAACCTTGCTCACCTTCTTCTTCACAGGCACCGGCAGCAGAAAGCAAATTTGAATTAACCCACGTTTTGTGTATTGAACAGGTGGAATCTGATTTTACCCCCATTCCTTGGAGGACATCTACACAGAGAGGACAGTTCAGTTGTGAAAAGGATGAAAGGGGGAGATATGTTATAAGACAGCCTCCTGAGTTGGATTACTTGTTTCAATTTGTTGTTGGAGTTGCCTCAATGTTTATTGTTCCTTGCATTGGAATTATAATTTTCATCTCAATATTCTTCACAATGGAATTTAACTTGACTGTTAGCAGTGGTGAATTGACAATTAATACATTTGGAGCCTATTGGAAAAACAAGAGATTGGAAACCAGCATGAGTGTTCCTATACGTAATATTGCTGCATTAAGAGTGGTCATGAATCAAACACAAAAGAGAGAAGGCTTACCCGATGGAAAGTTGTTTATCATAACAAGAGACAATTTGACCATTGAGGTGCAGAAGGATTATGTTAATTATTACTCTGTTCTTGCAATGGCTCAAAAGGCAACAGAGGTGATTAATTCCAATTTGAATCTGAGTGCATAAAACATTCTATTTTGGAAACGACTCAAACACCTTTTTTGAAATTGTTGGTGAGGAAATTGTTCATCATAATGATCGTAAGCTGTTCTTGTATGTGTACAGGGACATTACAGAATAAAACTTCGAAGTTTCATAAAGTTAAATAAATTGAATAGCTGTAAAAGAGTAACTTTCTAATTGGATGAAAAATTGCTATTGCATCCACTGAGTTGTTAATGAAAAGTAGAGCTGTACAACAGTTTGCACTGATTTAAAAGCTATTAACCATGTGTAGCAATATGTTAAGATTCAATGGTTCTTTACAAAATATCAAAAAATGCCAACACTAATAATATTGCATGATTCATTGTTTTGTGATCATGAAAATGTTATCAAACTGAAACAAAAATTCACTTATCAAAGCAAAGGAAAATGTAAATGGATTCATAATAGATTAAATTGTGGTGCCATCTTCCGATCGAGTTTGCGCATGATAAATTTTATATTTGTAAATTTCTGCAAAAACACATGTTTAGGAATGAATTTAATATTTGTGATGAGTGGTTTGATGAGAAGGTAGATCTTTTTTTCGATAGGATCAAAAAATATGGATTATT
The DNA here is from genome assembly GCF_000004985.1 of Naegleria gruberi. Classification (NCBI taxonomy): domain Eukaryota; phylum Heterolobosea; class Eutetramitea; order Acrasida; family Naegleriidae; genus Naegleria; species Naegleria gruberi. The sequence goes on from NW_003163303.1 coordinate 293,469, forward strand.
GGACTACTCAATTAGAACTCGCAGTGATAGGATTTATTGCAATGAAATATTGCAAAACAGTACAGAATTTATTTTTCAAATAATTAAGAATGAGGAAAAGGCAAAGAAATATGCTCCTAAGCGTGCAAATGAGTGCTATGAAGAGGATGAGATAGTTGAAACTAACACAAATTCAGAAATAGATTTGGAGGACAAAAATTCAATTTTGAATGATCTGAAAAAGAGGTCTGATAGTTACATTTTCAAAAATATTTCACCAAGTTTGAAAGGTGATGCAGAATTTATTTTACAAGCACTCAAATATTGTCCTGATGCTTATATTTTGGATTTTGTTGATTCGACGCTGAAACAGGATAGAGAATTCATTAAACAAGCTGTGAAGGTAAATCCATATTCAATTGCATTTGCAAGCCAATTTTTAAGAAATGATTTTGAAATTGCTAAAGAAACACTGTTACTGAACGCAGATTGTTTCAGATATCTATCCTATGAGTTAAGGTCAAATGAGGAATTGGCCATGATGGCTTTGAAAGAGTTACCATTTCTTTGGACTTATCTTAGTGAAGATCTTTTTAACTGTGGAATTTGCATTGAAAGCCATTGAGTATGCCAATGCAGCTGTCATTAAATACTTTCCACAAGTCCCAGAACAGATGGAGATAGTTGCAGTGAAAGCAAATGGATACTATCTCAATTTTACAGAACAACTACTTGAGGAACGTATTAATCATGAATACTTTGGAGCTAAATTGTTCTAAACTTGTTTATAAGAGTGATTGATTTTCACCATTTTTCTTTTTCAGTTTCTTGAGAATCGAAAAGAGAACACTCATTATTAAGACAACAATCAACACTAACAAGATGAACCCTCCCACACTTCCAAAGATAACCCCAATCAGAGTATAGTCCTCCTCCTTAGGATTGTCGCTGCTACTGATACTGCTTGAATAATTATTGTAAATAATACTGCTTTCTGTTGTAATCCAATAGTTCAAAATGCAATTTTCATACTTTCCCATTGTATCCAATAAGAAATGTTGCCATCTTTGATTTAGTCTGTCAAATCTATAGAATGGATAGCCAGAGGAGCAATCAGAATTACCTATGAATATTTCACCATCCATTGTAAAGATTTGAGCCATGTATCCTATTGGAGTTCCAAACTCTGTCCATGTCGAAGAGTCTGCATCAAGTGATATGGCAGCTCCTTCCACTCTTGAAGCAAAGTACTTGGAATTAACAGAATCAAATACTATGGAATTGATTCCAATTGAATTGTTTGATCCAAATAGCTTCAAATCTTCAAGAGTAAACGTAGCAGTATTGAATTGAACTCTTGCCGAGTTTTTAATTTGATCAACTGAGAAGGTACCAACAACAATTACTGATATTGAACTTGTGTCCTTTTCAGAGATTAGTAGAAAATCGTTCAAACTATTCTTGGTAGAAAAAGGGATAGAACATTTTCTTGTTTGTAAATCCACTATAAACAAATTACTCTTAGAGGAAACCACCATAAATCTTCCATCCTTATTATTGCAAACTCTAACCTTTGTAAATGCTGCAGATGTAAACTCAACTGGAGCATTGTTAACTTCAAAATTAGTCCACTTTTCCTCTTTAACATTCCACACAACAATCTTGCTGTTAAATTTCTGATTCTCATATGAATATCCAACAATATACACAAGTCCATAATCTTCCTCATAATCAATATCCTTCACAGTTACCGAACTGTCTAACCCTCCTTTCATATTGTCCCACATCTGCAAATCAGCCTTAAATTGAGCTACCCCTTTAAAACCATTACCTTGGAAACTTCCACCCACAATCACCAACCTTTCCCTACTCAAGATTTTCATTGCGAAAACTTCATATCCAAGTGGACGTCCATTCACATCTTTAAATGGAAAAGGAAGAGAGTTTCCGACGGCATGCCAATCGGATCCATGACCCTCTTGCAAAGATGCCAGAGAATCAATGAATTTACCTGTGACTGGAGATGTGGTTCTGTAATCTCCACCAACAACCAGTGTGAAATTTGGGTTCAGGCCAGCACAAACCAACTCTAGCACTACTAGGACCAACAAAAGTAAAAGTGTGAGTGGAGACATTTTTTTAACGATACTCCTGACATTATAATGAATAAATCAAAATTATTTAAATTTTCTAAAGAATGCAAAGGTTAAATTTCCTGCAAATCTAAAATAAAGGGAATTCTTAAAATGTGTAAATGTGAAGAAGCAGAAAATGGTCTAGAAGCTTTAAAATTGGTATCAAAAGATTTGAACTATTTTTTGAATAGTTTTATATAACCGCTTGATGTCAATTTGAAAAATAAATGTGAAGGCGACATAGCTCAGTTGGGAGAGCGTAAGACTGAAGATCTTAAGATCCCTGGTGTCGGCATATTTTAAGTTTATACCTGTTTATTTGTGTAACAAGCTGTTTAATTTTTGCAACAACATTGTCAGAGAAGATCGAACTATTAAAACGATGACCAATGAACATTTACTAGCCTAAAGCTCATTAAAATTTAATTTTCATAAGAGGGAATTGTTCTAAGTAGGCCTCCAACGGTACTTTTTGAATATTAGGTGTTGTTTCAAAGAAATGATTTAATTTTGCGTTCAACTCATCTTCTGTACAAGGAACGGAAGTTTGAAGAGAATAATGGTCGGTGTGTTCATGAATAAGAACCAAGTCATCTGGAATGGCAACTCCTTCAGGAATCAGAATTAGCCCAACCTTTTTTTTGTAGTGGGCAAGAATATGCCCAAGAGTATGACCTCCTGGACGCAAGGAAAGACCATTAGGACATTCAAAAACATCACCCTCAGCTGGTTGTACCATTCCGTTTCGTAACACAAAATCAAAAGATTTTTTTCCAGCCTTTGTTTGTCTGCGATATTCTCTTAAAGCAATTTTTTTAAAAGTGTCTATTCTGTAGAGATTGCATGGAAACTTATTGAAGCGAGTTAGTGTGGACATTTTTTTAATATTAAATTATTAGATTTAAAATTGTCTAACGAAACAAAATACATGTCTAACAAAAACTACTGATGTTATATTATTTTCTGATTATCATATTATCACTACTTCAAGTTGATTATCGGAAGTAAGAATTAACATTGACAGAGAAGATTGAAAAATTTGAAAATCCAATAGGATTGGAGTCTCTTACTACGATTTCTGAAACTGTTGAATCATACCCTTTCTCACTTGATTCCTACAAAGAATTGTGTTTTAATCTCATGGTCAATTATTGGTTTAACATATGAGTGGATGATAATAAATATGAGAGATTATTAATAATAATGTTTTGCAGTAAGACAAACATATAAAGGTCTTTCAGGGTCTGCGTATTGTCTCCAACCGAAATAGACTCTATTTTGATTTCTGTGCAATCTTGAAATTTTGTTTGGATATAATGGATGGTTTTCAGTGTAGGTATGAGTCCAATTGTCAAAATTAATCTTTTCTGTTGCTGAAATCCAAAATTCATAACTTTGTCCATAGAAAACACACTTTCTAAATGCTTGTTCGATCAAATTAGACTGCTCAGGAGCATACTTTTCGAATAATGTCTCTGCATCACGAGTGTTATTGCCGTGGAGTGACAAATCTATTGAAATGTAGTTTTCCTTAGTTGGGTTTGATGGCATTTCCTGTACTGATTTGAACCATAAAGCTTGATAGGTATGCTCTTTCAGAAGTGGTAAGCGTTCTGGTGGTACCTTTTGATAGGCGTCTTGATAAAAGTTCAAATCTGTTGGATGAAAACTTCCAATTTGTGTTCCTGGATCCACTTGTAAGAATTCAATTTTTTGTGGAGCTGTTGATTCTTGAACTGTGTTATTGAGAATAGACTCCATATTATTAAGAGAGTAAATGAAATACGGTTTCCAATTAGCTTCACGACTTGATTTAATCTCTATATCGACTTGAGGCAATCTGGAATCTTTCAGTAATTGAGTGTTGTGACGAACATTTTCTCTTATTTTTCTCTCATTGTTATATGATCTTCTCCATCTTGACCCTCTGCTGTTAGTCTCTTTATCAACTACAACCTCGGTGGTTGGACCTTTTCTATTGTGTATATTTTCTGTCACTGTTTTAGCTTTGTTTAACATGTTAAAAATAGTTGCCGGTGGATATCTATTATTTTTGATAATTCCCAAATCTAAATAATCAGATTTTGGATTAATTTCTCCACCTAAAATCATGGCTTTTCTTTCTTCTTTTTGTTGAGCTGTTCTAGAAGGGGTGTCATAGTTTGCCAAAATATATTTTGGATTTTTGGCACGACAAGAAAAGTCATAAGCAAGCAAACGAGCCAATCCGTGCATTAAATGCTCCATACTGGAAAATAATAATCTTCTTGGGTATTGAAGAAGTTGATTTTTAACCTTTTCTGGATTAAAACCTGGAATGGCTACGCTAAATCCCCTTCTACTATATTTGTACAATCTATACTCGTAGGTAGTTGACTGACGATCAACATCTACCAAGTTAACTTGATGAGTGAGTGATCTAATACATCTAGGACTAGCCCAAACTTGATTTCCATCATATCCAATACACGCACAATCTATATCAAAACCTAAAATTACTTCAGCTGGTGATTTGTAAATACGAAGAACAACTTGAATTGGTCTAATATGATATCCATAAAAAGTTACTGCATATTTTGTTCTTACTACCAAAATATCATTATTAACAATTGTCTTTTGTTTTTTGAAAACCTTATCAGATACTTCCAGTAGATTAGGTTCCGAATCTTGAAGAATGATTTTGGACATATTTTCCTTGATAACATTATAGATATGAATCAACTTCTCTTCAGCTTCAGCTTCTGTCATTCCATAGAGGAAGAGATCAATATCTGACTTTTTGAATGAATAAGGAATGGGTGGTTCAGGTACAGCCCTACAATCGGTAGTGTTTGTAATAGTAGACTCAATACCAGGATGAATTCTCTTATTATGCATTCTGGTATCATATCCTCTGCTATAACTATAAGCTATTGAGTTTCCGACAGACTCAGTTACTTTGTATTCAGAAAGGTCATATAAACCACTGTGATCAAATGTTGGAGTTTCTCTCTTCCAATATCCAAAATCGCTTGGGTCATCTTCATCATCCTCATTTTCGATCAATGAAATTTTCTTTTCCATTTCTTTCTTTTCCATGTAAGACGTTGGGTATAATCCAGATACTGGTGTTATTGAATCATAGTCTGGTATTTCCTTCAAGCAGCACCCCAATACACCACCACCTGCTGCAAACACGCCTGTCCAGTCCAGTCCCTCCAAAGTTGACTGTGTGAATTTGTAAAAGTTAGACTTGAAAGTTTCAATTCTATCAACAAGATTAGGAATAGTACACTGTCTAGAGTAGGTAGTTTTGTCAGAGAGATCTAATATTTTAGGACAGTCATTAAAATTGATTGGATAGAGAGTTTTTGAATTGATTTGTTGAATACTGTCAAAGAGTGGAGAAAGTAACAAGTATGGATTATCTAACAATGGTGAATCTCTTTCCTTAGCAAAAAGAACTCTGAGTTTGTCCTCTTTTTCCTTCAGTTCAATATTTTCTTTTCCAAGTAATTCTACAGGATATCTAAGAGGTGATATATACTCGCTTATCATAGTATTGATTCCATAGAACTGTGCTTCTTTTTCCAATTGTAATGTTTGCTCATTTGACAATTTTGAAGGAAAATGATTGAATTTACCACCGGAAATCAAATATCCATATATAAGAGAAAATAATCTTGGATTTCTATCAATAAAAATAGAGTCATTCTTGTTTTCTCTAAAGCTATTAGAATTAATGAACTTGGTAATAATGCAATTTGGATGATTTGCCAAATGTTTAATAGGTAATTCAAATACCTCTCCTCCCACATTAATTCTCACACATAAATTCTCATCCTTTGTGGAAACAAGACTCTTGTACTTTTCTGTGAGTTCTTTTGATATTTTTGAAATTTCCAACTTAGATTTCGTAATGCTTTCTTCCATTTTCTTTGTTGTTTGATTAATTTTCTCTGTATTGTATTGGAAAGGAGATACTTTTTTAGTTTCAGCATTATCATATGGTGTTGGAAGTAAATAATTTGAGAATAGAGATTCATTTCTATGATATTTGTGAATTAAAAACATAATGTACTCTGACAACTTTTCAGTAAGGAAATACTTGGATTCTTCTAAAATTAACTCCAATTGATTAAGTTGTAATTTTTCAATACCAAGAGTTTTCACCTTACCACCCTGTCTCAAGTGTTCCAATATGTATTCAAAGTAATCTGGATTTCTGTCAGGAATCGAAATTGCTGACTTGTTCTCAACCTTTTCAATACCAAACCCACTTTCAAACATGACTTTGAAAAAGTTATCCTGTGGTTCAACAAACTCCAATAGATAAGGAACAGACTCTGGATTTTGTGTCATTGTGGCACGTTCTCCAAGTAATGTCTTTTTAGTTGTGGTAAAGTACTTTCCACCAACCAAAAGTTCCACAACTTCATCATCTTGCATTTGATGAAGAATGTTCATATTATTATCCTGATCTGATGAGGTTTTTGATTTTGCACCATCATCATCATGTTCTGCAGCTTCACGAGATAACAATTTGGAGAGTAATTGTTCAGTCTGTTGCTGAATGGTGAGGTTATTCATGGCATCCGATAATTGATCAAGATGTTTTCCTGTCATTTCATCGAGAGGTGTTGATTCATCCTCTTCCTTCCTCTTCTTTGATTGATGTTGTTGATCTTCATCGGTCATTATTGTGTATTTTTTTAATGTGGTTTATCCACCAAAGAGAAGAAATTGTTAAACATTGAATATTGTGTTTCAATATTGGGTTGACTTTCACTGTGTAGGAAGCATTATGGGTGAAGGTTGAAGGAGGTGATAATAAATCCATTTCAAGTTGAATTGACGCAAGTTTCCAAAAATTCTTCAATAAAATAATTGACTCGTTAGTTTCGTTTAATTCGTTTTCAACAATATTTATTGTCTTCACTTTCCCAAGAGTAGAATGTTCAAGAGTCATCATTTCTTTGAATGAGGCTTCCTGTAACATTTGAATAAGTATAGACAATTCTCTAGTTCTTACTAAAGAGTTTGTCCCAAAGTCCGTTCCATGAAGAGGAACGAGTGAGTGTTTTGTTAGAATCATCAGAGAGTGGAGAGATTGAGCCATTTAAATGATGTGGGTGATAAAAATGATCTTTACCATAGTTCTTTACAGCGTGAATATCTTTGCAGAGAGAAACCTGAATATAAACCATTACTCTTCCTTCTCGGATTTTGTGTTTTGTGTTTGAATAGATACTAGTGAGGTAAAGCTCGCTTGTTTTTTTGTTTGGTTTCATAACGAATGTCGATCACTTCAACGCAATAAAGCAATCTCGTTTATTTTCTTTCTGGCTATTTTTCCAAAACCGTACTATCATCACATTTTAATCGAGGGCGTAACTTGGAATTTCTAGGGTTTTGTTAGAGTTTTGTAAAGACGATTTCAATTTTATTGGTCTGTGACTTGTTGTAGTGGCAAAAACGCGAATTTTTAGTTGGACCACAGGCAAATTGTATTAAGTGGCTAATGAAGCGTCCATTTAATGTAGGAACAATGAAAAATATTTGGTTCATTGCCGTTATGTGTAAACATACTATCAAGCGAAAATTCTTGGTAGAACTTGTAGGTACTTGAAGTCCAACCAGTATTGAAAATAGATTTTCGATAAGGAATAACAATGAAAAAACGTTAAAGAGTTAATAAGAGAAATGAGTATTAATAGGATTTTGAGAATTGGAAGACTTATCTATTATTGAAATTGTTCAATGCCTTTCAATGTTATTATTAATAGATATGGTTTTGATTCAAATTGAATCATTTTCTTCTTTTGTGTGCATCTACAGAAATATTACAAAGTTTGATATTAATTTTGGATTTACAGAAGTTGTAAACACAATGCCAGATCCTTAAAGGAAATTGTTAGACAAAACCTTGATACAGACCCAACAATGAAGCAAATATCTCGAACAATATTCTTTAAAAACATGTGGTTATTCCAAGTTTTCTAATATCAAATGAAGTCTATGAATTCGGAAATAAAACTTTATGCGTTACTTTGAAAATCATTAATAAACAAGGATGTAGACTCAATTAACATGGATAATACGCCAATTATTTGCATTGTATGCAGTTCAAACTGAGTTAATCAAGAAAGTGCTAATTTACTTTAGAATAATGATTGTTTTATTTAAACCTTATCCTTATAGTACAAACATGGTTGTTTGGAACGAGAGAACCAACCATTACCATTTCTACATGATGTATCAGCATGGTTGATATTACCACTGTAGAAGTCAGAGCTTTGAAGAGCAGTGAATGTTCCAGTACAAATGGATGAACAACTAGAACTTTCCAACAAACCATCATTTGGATTACTGATATCAGTAGTTTCAGCCAAGGCAGTCAAGATAAGTGAATATCTTGAAAGGATACCAATTGGTGAAGTACCACACATTCTACCAGCTGGTCTATAAGTACGTGAAAGGTTGCTGGTATAGAGTTGAGTAGTTTTAACACCACCCTTTGCATAATTCTTGGAGAGAGACAAATAACCTGGATATGGTTTACCAGTAGCTGGATCACAATAACCATATTCAGTGGCCAAATAACCATAGTAATAGTCCTTGCTTAAGAGATTGGTTGGATTCTTATAGGCAGAACAATAAGCAGTTAATCTATCAATCATTTCAGCACCTTCAAATGGAGTAGAAATAGAATACCAACTTGAAGTACTATCGAGGGCACATTTCTTATTATTCAAAGCAGCTGACATAACAAGACCACCTTGAGAGTGAGTGAAAATCACAACATTCTTCAAATATGGAACACCTCTAACAGTTTGATTGACACCAGATTCTTTAACGGCCAAATCACAATAGTACTTTTGGAGAGAAGCATCATCCCAACCAATAGTCTTGGTATTTCTGATAGCAAAAACTCTCTTCTTACATTGTGGAGTCCAGTTTTCGACATCTCCCCAATATGAAGCATAATGATCATATTTTGGAGCTTGATCATAAGGACCACCTGCACCATGAATAAAGATACAAGTCTTGGTTGGTTTAGTTGAACTGGAGCTCAAATAAGAAGCACACTTGGCACCATCAGCCAAATAAGATAAAGTACAACTTTCAGCTCTACTTTCAAACCAGAAAGTAGGTCTAGAAACACCCTTTTCAAGAGCCTTCTTATTGTCCAAACTATCAGACAATAATTCAGCAAAGTATCTATTACCCAAAGTATCAGCCAAACGAGCATCGAACTTATCCAAAGCCAAACATCTCTTTGAAACTTGTAAATATTTACCTTTACCCATTGATTTGCCAACTTTGATAACCAAATTTCTTGTAATGAAAATATTTGGTGAGTTATTTTGTTGTTTAGCTGGTTTCTTAGCACATGAAACAATAGATTCATCACCAATTAAGAAAGCATCAACTCTACTCACACCATTAGCAGTGGTACATAATGTATTAATGGCAGAATCATACTTGGTGGTACTTGTAGCAAAGTTGTAAACCTTTTGTTCACCAGCCAAGAGAGCACTGGCAAATTGAGAAACTTTAGTCAAGAGAGTTGAATTCTTTGGAATGAAATTCAAAGTGAAACAAAATCTATTTTGTCTGACATCAACTCTAAGAGTGGAAATTGTTGGTGTAGCTCTAAAGTGATAGGAAATTTCATTGCTATTTACATCAATAATCAACCATTGTGGTTTTGGATTGGCATGGATCTGTAAGAGACCCTTGTATGTCTTCTTTTCACCAGTTCTCTCAGTGAGAGCAAAGGCGAAACCATTAGTATCACCAATGGCTACAGTTGAGGCATTCTTACCTGGGAGATAGGACCACAAACCAGGGAATAATTGTTTCAAATTTTGAATGGTAGTGGAAGTTGAAATGGATGTAGTAGTTGAGGAAAGTGAGTCATCGGTAGTGGATAATGTATTAGTTTCGGTTGGTTGATTATTCGAAGCGGTTGTCTTGACAGCCAAAGTTATTGAAGCCATGCAAAATGTGCTACTGAACAATAAAATCATCATGATAACGGCCATTGAAGCCATTCCAATATTATTATTTCTTGCAGAGTTCATACTTGAACCTCCACATTTCAAGTTGTTAGCCATTTCTCTATTTAAAAAATTAGCTAATGGTTATTAATGTACAATGAGTGTTGGTTGTTTTTTTGTTATTGTGATATTTTCTTGCTGAACCACCTGCCGCGACTTTATTGTATTGGTTAGATATTCATATTCATGGTGCGTTACGTTTGTTGAACAGACGTTGACTGGGCTTGGTAATAAAACACTAGGATTGGTTGGGTGGTTACTAATGGAGAAGTCTGCGTTCAAAAATGGTGAGATACCGGTTTGATTCTTATGTAAAAAGTACCCTACATTTGTAATGTAAATTTGCGAACAAGCCGTAGTCAATTAGCAAAATTGTATTACTTTTGAGTTTGTTTGGTAATGTACAGATTCATGTTTGTTTACAATGGCTTCGTCATGTATTAAGTTCGTAAGATTATTTGTAAATATTATATTTAAATATTCATTAAATGTTGGCTGAAAGCATGCCCTCATATCAACCATGAAGGAACTTTGATAAGCTCCATAACTTTGGGAAGGACAGTAACATATCGGTTTAGATACTGAATTTAGCATTGTAATGTAAACGAAAAGGATATTAAAGAGAGAGCAGGCAATTAGTAAATTCAACGTCAATAATTTCGTTTTGAAAAGCTTGAGTAATGGTATTTGTTAAATCTGTTGCCAGAGTTAATCTATCCTTATCAATTACGTCTTCATTACTCGGTTCTTTTACCAATAACTTTCGAATAAATTTGATCAATTGTCTAGCAGATATTAAATCCAAATTATCAGCGTATGCTTTCAACATCTGTACAATAATTTCAACAAATAAATTAGCAACTTCAGGATCTGAATAAAAATCATCAGAATTTTCCTCGTACCAATCAGTGATAATTTCTTTAACGTAAGTCATGTCTTCTAAATGGATAGAATTAAATAAATACGGGAAGGTGACTTCCTCAACAGTGCTGTCAATATCTCCATTATTTTCGCTTTCCTCTTTGTGTTTTTCCTTCTCTTTTTGTTCCTGTTGCTTCTTTTTCCAAGTTAGATCCTTAATTATATCTCTTTTAATATCCCAAGGCATTTCTTCAATGAACGAAAATGATATTGGTTCGTTTAGACCTCCCTTAGCCAACTTGAGTTGTTTTAGAATAAATCAATCATTAAAAAACATACATTTTCCAATTCACAAAATTCATCCAGTCTGAAGGCATGTTTTTCCTTCTTTTTTTGTTGAGCTGATTTCTTTTCTGTAATAATTGTAGTTTTAGTTGAGGAATGGCTTCGTACTAGCATTGTAGAATCTTCATTGTCAATAATATCCTCATTCTGGCTATTTAAAACTTCTATTTGTTGCTCTTCTAATTGCTGCGCATCCTTTTTAAGGTATTTGGTCAAGGAGGAATTGTTATTATTGCGAGTAACATTCAATTTTTGAATTTGAATCGCTATCCCTCTCAAATCTTCAGCTTCTATCTACGAATATTAACAATTAACAAAGTTGGACTCAACTTACAGATAACTGGTTGTATAAATCTTTCACTTTTCTTGAAATTAAATCACTGTCATCAGTAAAGTAAGGAACAGTACACGATTTCGAAAAATTATCACAAATACCATGTCCTAAATATTTTTTTGCTTCTGGGGCTTCATCTTTGCGCTTCTTGACTTTTAGAACTATTGCTTTACCCTTAACATTTTCATTTTTCAATCTGCTTGTCACTTCTATTGAGAGCTTGTCAATAAATTCAGATACTTGAGCCATTTTAGTGAATCTGATTCCGTAATTAACTTCCACGCCAACTGACTTTCTTCCAGTATCATCAAAGAATGGTCTCTTGTCTATTCCTCTAAGAAAATTGTACAAAGTTTCTCCTTTCTTCTCACCTACTAATTCTTTCAATTCAGTTTTGGAGTAACTCAATAACTGAGAACATTTAGTGATGCTCATCTGATTAAAAAACTTTTTAGTTTTCCAACCAACTGAGGGTATTTCTTCGATGTTTAAATTTTCTATAAAACTAACAGCCTCTTTGGCATCAAGATAGAATTGCCCATTTGGTTTTGCCTTTTTAGTTGCAATTCTGGCTAAGAGTTGGTTTGTTGACATTCCAGCAGAAGCTGTACATTTTGTTTCCCTCTCTATTTCATTTCTAATTTTTGAAACTAACTCATTCAATTCTTCCACAGTATTATTTTTCAACTCATTTGTAATTTCAATGAAGGCTTCATCTATGGAAATAATTTTAACTCTTTCACAATGACTGTTCAAAATTTCATCAATTTTGGATGCAGCCTCATTATACTTTTCAAATTCGTAAGGAACAACAATGAGATCTGGACACAATTCTCTGGCCTGTTTCATCCACATTCCTGCTCTCACTCCAAAGTCTCTTGCACAATAGTTTGCTGAAGAAATGTCACCTGTTCCATCAGTTGAATATGATACTGCAATAGGTTTGTTCTTCAGTGATGGATTATCTCTCATGGCTATTGATGCAAAGAAGCAGTCCATATCAATATGTACAACAAATACCCCTTTCTTATCAGCTGTTGAACTAGTTGGATTTTTGCTTCTTTGCTTGTTTTTCCAGGTACTAATAAAGTGTAATCTACTACTTTTCATATAATTGCCAATAAAATTGGGATCTGATGCAGCACTCTTTGCCATTAAATCTTTTAAAGGTCTAGACTCTTCAACACTCTGATTCTTTTCAGATATCATAAAAGTTGTAGAATTGACTATTGGTGCTCTTCTTTCTGGAATTATAAATTGTTGTCTATTGAAATTGTTATTCGTCTCTATTGGAAGAGGTGTAATATTATTCTGAATTGTTGGTGGGGTACTGGATGTATTTGATTTCTTCTTAATTCTCAATGTTGATTTTCCAACTGGAGTTGACGAGGGAGAAAGAGCAAAATTATAATCTTCTTTGTTTTTAGTTTGATTTGATGTTGATGAAGAGCAAGCTTTTGAATTTTCTATTGAATTAGAGGAGTTTGATTCAGATGAAATAAATTTTTGTTGATTATTCCTATTCACAGTTGTGAATGAACGCATATCCTTGTGTTGAACAGTATTTCTCGAATTATCCACAATTAAATAATCTTTTACAGAGAGTAAAACTCCTGACTTTACACAATCCATAATCCACCTCGGATGAACAATATGGGGAGGGTTCCTTCGTTTGACCAATTCCTTTAATTTTGAATGTGCTAATTGACATGCCAACAGATGAGTGACAGTACTATCAAAATATTGTCGATATGATCCTCCGTGTTTCGTAATTAATCCAATTAAAATTACAGAAGATGGTTCCGTATGACCATCTATATTCATAATTAACCCTTCAAAAAACATTGGAATATCGCTCTTCTCTGTTGATGAGCCCTTTTTGTATTGATTTGATGATGCAGCAGATCCTGGTCCTTGCCATTGTTCATCTAACTTTTTCTTTTTCACTTTGAAATAATGATCCCTATCTGTCCAACCCTCATCTTCTATTATGGAATGTTTCTTATTGTTAGTATTTGATGATTCCGACATGATGATTTGTTAGCTTTTCATCTTGGTATTTTTTTTAAAAGTTCTATCGTTGAGTGGAAGAGTAAAAAGTTTTATTGTTGATAGTTTGTGTGGTATGGTTGAGAATATTGAGGATTATACTGTTGTGGAGGTTGTTGGTATTGATGTTGATATTGTTGTGGAGGTTGTTGATATTGGTGATTTCTTTCTTCTTCCAATATTTTTCTTGCTTGGCTATCATAAACACTGATTGGGATTGGAGGTAAATTATAAGCCACACCTTTATCTAAGGTTGGATACAGACCCATACTGTTATCATCTTTGTATTCATAGATGTCTGTGGATTCTTGTTCTGGAGGGGCTGATCCTTCCAACATATTCATTTGTTCATTATGTTCTTCGTTAGGTCTGAATTCTTCGAATTGGGATTGATTTCTTCTGAGTGGTTGTTGTTCTGGCTGAGATTGAGATTGTTGCAGGGATTGTGCGTATGGATGAACATAAGGTTGAGAATAGTTTGGTTGTTGGAATTGATTTGGAGTTTGTTGAGGAGGTTGTTGGAATTGATTCACAACTGGTTGTTGAGGAGAATTATTTACAAATGGAGAAGCTGCAGTAACAGGTTGATTGAGCGGTTGAGTGAATTGTTGAGTTTGTTGAGGTTGCATTTGTTGGAATGGTGCATGTCTAGCTCTATTGGCAACATAAACCAATTGTTCATAATCAAGATCAGTAGCCATACTTATTTTACCTGTTAATTTCAATAAGTAATTTACATTTACAAGAGTGCCCATCTTTTGATGTGTGAACACACTTTCAACGCAAAAATCAGGAACCTTAACACCAGTTTGAGGATTAAAAGTGATAACCTTTCTTTCTTTTGATTTTAATTCACCTAAAATAATTTTCTTAATAACATAAACATCACTCTTAAGTGGCTCCTTATAACCTTGTCTCATACAATCAACTCTTTGAATAAAGCTCAATTCACAATCTGTAGCAGTTTTCTGAGAATTATTTTCAATTGTCATTTGTCCAAGAAGAGAGTCTCCAGTTAAGAAAACTCTAGTAGGAAATTGGATTGTTGTTGTAATACCACCACTTGCAAACATAAATGTTTTAACTTTAGAATCAGTATATGGAACAGTATTATTTCCGAGAAATGATGGTGTCATCAAACTTCCTCCGATTGGAACAGCAGCTGATGAAATCAAGTTGCCAACAGACTTATCTGTGTTGAGGCAGGTACATCTTAATTCGTAATCAATAGATGGCAAACCATAATTACTCTTACTACCACTGATAGCATTCATATTAGTCTTATATGTTGGAGGTAAGAAATCAGGCAAAGGAATATCAAAATCATATCTATATACACCAGGTTGAAGAATTGTATTAGTTTTCTTTGAAAGTAAGCCAAAGAATTGTTTTTCTTCAGTCTTGGAAGAACCCTTTCCTTCTAATTTTGTCGTATGTTCATAGAAGATATTAGTAACACGTCTGTTAGAATTTGTCTTTAAAGCTTCTTGTAAATTTCTTGTATAATATTCTCTTCCGAAAATATCAATCTTTACACCAAGAATACCCATCTGTGCTGGTATCCTCAATTCTGCATATCCAATCACTCTCTCCCCAGAAAAGAACAATTTGGTTGGGAAGAAAATTAGCAACTCGGCTCTGTGCATCTCGTTCATTGTTGTGTGGTGCGATTATTTTTTTTAAATGAAAATCCAAAAGGCGAAATCAACTCCTTTATGAACACTTCATCTTCGATTCTTCTCTTTTTCCAACGTTGAATTAGAAGCAAGCAAAAGGAATCGGAGACTCAAGTTTGAAATTCTCCCTTGTTTCAATTGAATAAACAAAGATGAATAGAGATGGTGGGCTACTGCTCCCGTTTCAAGTATTGTGTTCATTAAGTCTTCAATAGAGATTGAAGACGTCACAGTGTTAATAAAACAATGTTGCCATAAACTTCTTGTACCTTACGACAATCTAATTGTTTACTTCCCAACTTTGTTTCTTGCAAATTCAAACAAATAAATCGATGTGAAACAAATTAAAATCGAAAAGAAAATAATTTATTGCAGTACGTGAAAAAATGTCAACACCAGATTTATGTTCCATTCAGTTCAACAAGGAGCTGACGGAAAATCTACTCACAATAAATTCGTCTCCAATAAATCTAGAAAATGCTTCCTTGAAAGAATGTTTTGAACCCTATAGAAATTGTTTGAAATTAGCCCAGTTGTGGATTTTACAAGATTTAAAGAAAAGACAAGAAAACGAAAGGAGAAGAATTAAAGAAATGAAAGATGCCGATCCGAAAAAGTGGGCAGAATGGACAAAAGATTTGCCTTTCGAAGTCAAATGTGAAATTATTTCGTTTGTTCCAACGTTTAGTCCAACGAGATTTGTTAATGATTCTCAGTTTTTGAGTGTAGATCAATTAATGCCAGATCCATTTTTTGTTTCGTATTTGAAACATAGATTGGTTTCGAGAAATGTGAAAAGATATTTAGAAAGTTTGATATTTGAGAAAATGTCTAGAGATTGTGTCGATTTATCCAAATTCTATTGGAATGTTTCTCCTCTCACTAAATTCAATAGAACAAATCTGATTCTTGCTTTATTGCGAGGAAATGAACAACATATGACAAATGATGGTTCAGTAGAATTAAATTTTCAACCTACAAACTTGGTTAGTTTTGAAGATGATCTTCCAATGATGGAAAAGTTATTTCCAAGAGATGAAAAATTGGAGTTTTATGAGGAATCAAATTTAGATTATAGCATGTTGGAGGTATGCAAGTCAATTTCTGGAGAGGAAGAATTAAAATTAGAGAAGCAAATTGTGGATGAAATGCCAAATGAAAGGAAACAAATGAAAGTTAAATTTCAATCCGAAACTGAAAAAGATTTGAGTGATTTAAAAATATTAGCAATGCAAAATACCGAGAGAAATGATATTCACACAGCCTTTTCATATGAGGCACCTTTTTTCCGTTACGAGCAACAAGAGAAACTGGAGGAGTTCAATAAGGAGGATTCAAATTTCACAAATTATTTTGTGAAAAGAGTACGCTTATCCTTCTTTAGTACACTTGGAATGTTTAACTCTGTCCCTAGTCTCTTGTTGATTGTTTCCAGATTGAAAAATCTTCAAGAATTAGAAATTGAGGTGGTTTCTTTCATTTCTCTAATTGAATTTATGCGTGGATTGAGTAAGGATACTTTCTCAGATTTGAAATCGCTCAGAATTTATTGTCATGCTTATCTTTCTGCTTTTGTTAGACATTTTATCAAAACAGAAATAGCAAAGAATGTGTACTTGACTGCTTTGATAGATAGTCCGAATGATCTGCAACATTTGACTTCCTATTACAATGTATATTTGAACAATGAATTAGTGGATGGACAAATTTACGACTCTAATCGTCCCAATTTATTTATTGAACCGTTTACAATGAGTGATGTTAAATCTCTTGATGATCCAATTACAACCAGATTACTGGCCTATATTACAGCTCCAGAATTTAATCTCTATAACATTCATGAGAAAAAGGAAATGATAGAAATTATAACAAAGCGTTATCCACTCACTAGTAAGTATTTCATCTTTATTCTTCAATGTTTCATTCCATTAATTAGTGTGTTCTCAATCAATGTTTAGCAATATAACCAATCATTTCCCAATTTCTGTGGCCCTCCTTCAATACATGATCTATCTGAGTAATATCCATCATGATGGTATAATTTTCTCATCTCTTCCAAATAATTTCACTGAGGAATGCATCCTATTCATGATACACAGTGGATGGAATATGACCAATAATTTTATGCAAGTCGTTGGAAACCTTGGACCTTCTACAACTGAAATTGTTCTCAAACATTTGTCTAAATTAATTGAGGAGAAAGTATTCAAGATTGACATTGTTAAAGCTAGAACATTTCTCCTTACTGTAATGAGCGAAAAGTACTGCAGATTATTGAGATTTATTTGTGAACATTGTAATGAGGAAGAAAAAATCTATCTCTTTAGTTCTGTCAGATATTTCGAAACCTCAATCTCGTATTATGAAACCACTATTTTCAATCATATGATTAACAATTGTAGAGATCTAGTTATACCATACATTCTGCCACACATTCCTCCATCTTGCTTATTGGAAAAATCAACAAGAAAGACAAAAACCAGTGACAGATACTTCACATCTCTTCATTATGCTATTTGCAACTCAAATATTAGTACTCAATCGATTGCGAAAATTGTAGAATGTCAGCCATCCTTAATTGAAATGCCAGATAATGAGGGAATCACTCCTCTTCATTTGATTGCTATCAATATTAACAGATGGTCTCTTGTTGAAGTTTGGAAGACATATGGAGTTGATTTGAATGTAAAAAGCAGTAGAGGACTAACTCCACTAGATTATGCCAAAATGGAATATCCAAAATATGCATTAATATTTGAGGAACAATTATAAGCCTCTCAATATTCCTCTTCCAAATCTTTCACATTTCGTCCTTTCCAACACTCATCTAATGACTCACAATAATTATTGTAAATTCAATCTCTGCATAATTCAATACATAATACTCCTTGTACTTTTTTCGAAAAAATCGTTCGGAATAAAAAATTGAAAGGAAAATTAAAAAAAATGCCATCATATAAAACACAGTACAGTGGTTACTCTGTCGAGTTTTCTCCATTCGAAGATGATAAATTGGGTGTTGCTACAAGTCAACATTTTGGAATTGCCGGACAAGGTAGACAATATGTTTTACAAAATGATCGTGATTCGCAAACTATGAAAAAATTACATACTTTTGATAGTGCTGATGGATTGTATGATTGTACTTGGAATGAAGAAAATGAAAATCAAATTATTAGTTGTTCGGGAGATGGAAGTATAAAAGTTTTTGATACCACAACTGCTTCGGGAGGTGAGGGAGCTCCTGTGATGAATTTTGCTGAACATTCTAAGGAAGTTTACTCTGTAGATTATAATACTGTGAATAAGGATTGTTTTGTTAGTGGTTCTTGGGATAATACTATCAAGTTGTGGAATTTGAGTGGTGGTAATGGTAGTTCAATGGAAACTTTTGATGAACATCGTTATTGTGTATATTCTACAATTTTTTCTCCGATTAATGGTGATCACTTTATGAGTTGCAGTGGTGATATGACCATGAAAATTTGGGATATTCATGATATTTCTAGTTTACAATCAGCTCAAGTTCACAATTATGAAGTTTTGGCATGTGATTGGAATAAGTTTAATGAACATATTGTTTGTACAGGATCAGTAGATAAAACCATCAAAGTATGGGATTTGAGAAATTTAAATCAGCATAGATCAGGAGCTATCATGGGTAGTGGATCATCTTCAAATCAAGATTCATCAATTTGTACTTTAACTGGACATGGATTTGCTATTAGACGTCTCAAATTCTCACCACACGATGAAAATATAATTGGTAGTGTAAGCTATGACATGTCATTGTGTATTTGGGATACTGAACAGGGAAGTGATAATGCACTGTTGGAAAAATACGAACACCACTCTGAATTTGTTGTTGGTATTGATTTTAACTTGGAAATGGAGGATGAAATTGCTAGTTGCAGTTGGGATGAAACTGTCTATGTTTGGATGAGAGGAGAAGAACCAGTTCCAACACACGAAGAAGATGAAA